>NC_143044.1:55760000-55840000 GCF_057628025.1 Oncorhynchus mykiss | reverse complement strand
TGTTTATTAGTCTGACCAACCACACTACCATAATGATACCTGTTTATTAGTCTGACCAACCACACTACCATAATGATACCTGTTTATTAGTCTGACCAACCACACTACCATAATGATACCTGTTTATTAGTCTGACCAACCACACTACCATAATGATACCTGTTTATTAGTCTGACCAACCACACTACCATAATGATACCTGTGTATTAGTCTGACCCACCACACTACCATAATGATACCTGTGTATTAGTCTGACCCACCACACTACCATAACGATACCTGTTTATTGGGCTCTCCAGACACAGAGCTGGGAGTACATGAGTTAACCACTGGAAAGGAGAAGACAAAAGGGAATGGAAAACCATTGTAACACATCTACTTGCTGTACAACTCTATAAAGCATTGCTGTTTAATCTTCATTTTGCTGAGAGAAGTGTGAAGGTCTAGTAAAAGCAAACTGTTTTTTTTTTGTGCAAATGGAGTTGTAAATGGGATTTTTTTTTTTTTAAGTACCCAGCGCCAGGGTAATGTCTTGAGGTACCGACACAGCAATCCACTGGCAATGATTTATGTGCCGGGGCAGCCACAAATTGACTTGTATGCAAGAAATGTAAATGGGTCTGGGACGTTTGATGGAGAAGCTCATTTCCAGACTTAAATGTTTTAAATTAACAGCACAAACTCACAAGGCACAAATGTTAATGGACATTTTTTTTTAAATCCCCCCCCCTCTCTTTTTCTATTTCCCTTAACATAATTAACATTACAGGTCAATTTATTATACAAACATTGATATTGCTCCCAGATTTGCAAGGATCAATGGATTTGATGAAGAGGATTCATTTCGGGAAATAAACCTTTGAAATTAGCTGAGGGAACGAGGTAAATATTTGAAATGATATATGTTGGTGGTGTGGTCGGGCATGGGACAGAGTAAATCAAACGGAAGGTAGCTACCAACACAGAACAAACAGACACAGAGACAGTCAACAAAGACAACAGTGTAAATCTAACTTCATTTCTCATCCAACCAAGGAGTTGTGAAGCAGCAATTTTTTCAGAAAAATATTTTGTTACACTGTGACATGTAATAATTTCATGTTTATCTACCACTTTATAGATTATTATAATAAACTATTATAGATGATTATAATAATAGCTAGAAACATGGGTTTATGAGACATGTTTTGACCCATGCTGAAGAGGGTGAACTCAAACCTGAGGACCTCTGCTGGAGACCTTGATGAACATAATGTTAGATTCCTGTTCATTGTACAGGCACTGGGAATACCACCCAATAACCTGCTATTCTCCCTGAAGTGTGTACTCATTCACTACTCCCCACAAATGTAAAAAACAACAACGTTGGATTGGTGTGGGGAGGTACACAGTACAGACAGTACAGACAGTACAGACAGTAGAGACAGTAGAGACAGTACAGACAGTAGAGACAGTAGAGACAGTACAGACAGTAGAGTCAGTACAGACAGTAGAGACAGTAGAGTCAGTACAGACAGTACAGACAGTAGAGACAGTAGAGACAGTAGAAACAGTAGAGTCAGTACAGACAGTAGAGTCAGTACAGACAGTAGAGACAGTAGAGACAGTACAGACAGTACAGACAGTAGAGACAGTAGAGACAGTAGAGTCAGTACAGACAGTACAGACAGTAGAGACAGTAGAGACAGTAAAGACAGTAAAGTCAGTACAGACAGTAGAGACAGTACAGACAGTACAGACAGTAGAGACAGTAGAGTCAGTACAGACAGTACAGACAGTAGAGACAGTACAGACAGTAGAGACAGTAGAGACAGTACAGACAGTAGAGTCAGTAGAGACAGTACAGACAGTAGAGTCAGTAGAGACAGTAGAGACAGTAGAGACAGTAGAGTCAGTACAGACAGTAGAGACAGTAGAGTCAGTACAGACAGTAGAGACAGTACAGACAGTAGAGACAGTACAGACAGTACAGACAGTAGAGACAGTAGAGACAGTAGAGACAGTACAGACAGTAGAGACAGTACAGACAGTAGAGACAGTATAGACAGTAGAGACAGTACAGACAGTACAGACAGTAGAGACAGTACAGACAGTAGAGATAGTACAGACAGTAGAGACAGTAGAGACAGTAGAGACAGTACAGACAGTAGAGACAGTACAGACAGTAGAGACAGTATAGACAGTAGAGACAGTAGAGACAGTACAGACAGTAGAGACAGTAGAGTCAGTACAGACAGTAGAGACAGTAGAGACAGTAGAGACAGTAGAGACAGTACAGACAGTAGAGACAGTAGAGACAGTAGAAACAGTACAGACATTAGAGACAGTAGAGACAGTACAGACAGTAGAGACAGTACAGACAGTAGAGACAGTAGAGACAGTACAGACAGTAGAGACAGTAGAGACAGTACAGACAGTAGAGACAGTACAGACAGTACAGACAGTACAGACAGTAGAGACAGTACAGACAGTAGAGACAGTACAGACAGTAGAGACAGTAGAGACAGTAGAGACAGTACAGACAGTAGAGACAGTACAGACAGTAGAGACAGTATAGACAGTAGAGACAGTAGAGACAGTAGAGACAGTAGAGACAGTACAGACAGTAGAGACAGTAGAGACAGTAGAAACAGTACAGACATTAGAGACATTAGAGACAGTACAGACAGTAGAGACAGTACAGACAGTACAGACAGTACAGACAGTACAGACAGTAGAGTCAGTCGAGTCAGTACAGACAGTAGAGACAGTAGAGTCCGTAGAGTCAGTACAGACAGTAGAGACAGTAGAGTCAGTAGAGTCAGTACAGACAGTAGAGTCAGTACAGACAGTAGAGTCAGTACAGACAGTACAGACAGTAGAGACAGTACAGACAGTAGAGACAGTAGAGACAGTACAGACAGTAGAGACAGCACAGACACAGTACAGACAGTACAGACAGTAGAGACAGTAGAGACAGTACAGACAGTACAGACAGTAGAGACAGTAGAGACAGTAGATACAGTAGAGACAGTAGAGTTTGATCCTGGTCTGAAGGTCTAAATATGATGTTCAACATCATTGGGAGAAAACACAAACAAGATCTATAGAGATATTGAATAAGTTGAACACTTTATCATCAAATCACCTTCACCAACAAGAGAGTAGCAAAACATGAGTATACATGAGTATACATGAGTAAACATGAGTATACATGAGTATACATGAGTATACACAACTATACACGAGTATACATGAGTATACATGAGTATACATGAGCAAACATGAGTATACATGAGTAAACATGAGTATACATGAGTATACATGAGTATACATGAGTAAACATGAGTATACATGAGTATACAGTACCACCCATCTGTTGCATCTCTCATTGTTTTACTAAGAAAAAGTTACATATTACTTGGTGCAAAATAAATATATTAATTAAGGGCAAAAATGTACCATAAACCGTATTGTCCTTTAACTAAAAGCCACAAAACAGCCAAATCTAATCAACAGCGTCACCACAGGAAAGTAGAACATGCCCACAGCTTTGGTTAAGCTCATTCACCACGACTGACTGGAATTTAGAGATTCAACACTCACCCAGAACATTTACTGGCTGGATGGTCTCAGTTTGACAAACTGTATAAAAGGGTGAATTTAAATGAAAAGAGGAGGCAATAATCTCAACTCCTCTGTCCTCTTGGGGGGACAGACAGAGAAAATGGATTTAAACTGTACAGTTTCAGTTAGTGTTGGCTAATCCACACGATGCGTACATCAAGAGCTCAGAATAATCCTTTTTAAGTGACAGACTAGAAAGCAGTTATTTTACAGAAGTATCGACGTCTAGGTGGGGGGGCCGTAAGATTATTATATTTGGCTTTTCAAAAATAATTGTAGGTATATTTCTTTCAGAGTTCTAACAGAAGGTTTGCAGGTTATGCAGGTGTCAAAAACATGACAATAAAACCCCCAGAAATGATGCCAGCTCTGCCATGCCATGTTAGATCAGTACTGTAGGTTATCACCTATCAACATTGATTTGAGAAACACAGTGACAATGCTCCCAGGGTACTCCATTGAATGTTAAATAGATAAAGAGCCCCATAGCAAAGACAGACAGAGCCACCCCCCTGTTACCACTTAGCCCTATTAGGCTGGCCTCTCTTCCCCATACAATCAAGAACCCCTACTGTGCATTTAAATAGATCCTCAATCAATGGCCATAGAGAGAAATAAAGAAGCAGACCAAGAGGATATCTCAGGGGCAAACATGATAGTGGTATTATGATGAAATGGAGCAGCTTGTGAGCAGCTCTTTACTTTGATGAGGAAGCTATCAATCTAATTGTTCCCCAGTGGAATAGAGTCCTCTGTTATTAGGAGACAATTTGTCCCTTTTGGCCACTTCTTCTTCTTCTTTAGCCTCAGGGCATGGCGGCTCTCATGTTGCAGCCAGCTCCTCTCTCTCTCTCTGCTCTCCCTCTCCTATCCTCCTGACCTTATTTTACATCATAGATCTCTCATGTTGCAGCCAGCTCCTCTCTCTCTCTCTGCTCTCCCTCTCCTATCCTCCTGACCTTATTTTACATCATAGATCTCTCATGTTGCAGCCAGCTCCTCTCTCTCTCTCTCTGCTCTCCCTCTCCTATCCTCCTGACCTTATTTTACATCATAGATCTCTCATGTTGCAGCCAGCTCCTCTCTCTCTCTGCTCTCCCTCTCCTATCCTCCTGACCTTATTTTACATCATAGATCTCTCATGTTGCAGCCAGCTCCACTCTCTCTCTCTCTGCTCTCCCTCTCCTATCCTCCTGACCTTATTTTACATCATAGATCCAACTCCAGTGCATGACTCCAGTATATTTCTTAGTTCATTAACATACAGTTTTGGGGGAGAGAGGAAATGTATAGATGCTCTTTAGTTCTTTATGCAAAAGCAATCTGATGTTTCCCCAAAAAACACTGGCAAAAAAAAATGCATAAAGCCATAACAGTGAGAGTTCAGACCAGACCAGACCAGACCAGACCAAGAGGATATCTCAGGGGCAAACATGATAGTGGTATTATGATGAAATGGAGCAGCTTGTGAGCAGCTCTTTACTTTGATGAGGAAGCTATCAATCTAATTGTTCCCCAGTGGAATAGAGTCCTCTGTTATTAGGAGACAATTTGTCCCTTTTGGCCACTTCTTCTTCTTCTTTAGCCTCAGGGCATGGCGGCTCTCATGTTGCAGCCAGCTCCTCTCTCTCTCTCTGCTCTCCCTCTCCTATCCTCCTGACCTTATTTTACATCATAGATCTCTCATGTTGCAGCCAGCTCCTCTCTCTCTCTCTGCTCTCCCTCTCCTATCCTCCTGACCTTATTTTACATCATAGATCTCTCATGTTGCAGCCAGCTCCTCTCTCTCTCTCTCTGCTCTCCCTCTCCTATCCTCCTGACCTTATTTTACATCATAGATCTCTCATGTTGCAGCCAGCTCCTCTCTCTCTCTGCTCTCCCTCTCCTATCCTCCTGACCTTATTTTACATCATAGATCTCTCATGTTGCAGCCAGCTCCACTCTCTCTCTCTCTGCTCTCCCTCTCCTATCCTCCTGACCTTATTTTACATCATAGATCCAACTCCAGTGCATGACTCCAGTATATTTCTTAGTTCATTAACATACAGTTTTGGGGGAGAGAGGAAATGTATAGATGCTCTTTAGTTCTTTATGCAAAAGCAATCTGATGTTTCCCCAAAAAACACTGGCAAAAAAAAATGCATAAAGCCATAACAGTGAGAGTTCTTAAAAAGTGAGAGTTATTTAAAAAAAATATATATATTTTCAAGCTAAACATCATCAGTTCCTCCTCTGACATCACAGACAAATAATACGAAGTGGGTTCTACGGTAACTTTGTCCGCGTCCCAAACGGCAGCCTATTCCTTATTTGGTGCCCTGCTTTTGGAACAGAGACCGCAGTGAACAAGGGTGTCATTTGGAATGTAACCTTTGTGTTGCTGATAGGGTTCAGTGGTGATGCAGCGACCACAGTGGCAGTCAGACCAGTCGCCTGCTTCTGCTGTACTCATACAGACCCCCCCCCCCCCCCCCCCCCCACCCCAGCCCTGTGTCCATACAAATAGAATTACTAGAACGGAAACCACCCCTTCAGATCCACCCATCCACCCTCACTGACCTCAATCTGGACTCCGCCAAGTCTAGAAATTCTATTTCTATGCCTGTAACATTACTTTTTTTTTACAATGTAAAAATATGAACTGAGAAATACAGTAACCCATCATGGCATCATTGACTTGAATGGGGGGGGATTCCCGAGTGTTCTAGTAATTCTATTTCTATGGCTGTATCTGCCGTTGGTTGGTCGTTGGTGACAGGGGCACATTGTGCTCCTCTCCTTTCCTTTTAACCAGTCAACCATGGACTACAGGGTTTGTTGTGGGCCCAAGATCAGAAGGAGGAAGCTTGAATAATGTCTTCCTACTCTTTGAGGGTAGGGACACGCTCTGCTGATTATAGAATAGCTTTGACAGGACAGAGGAAACTATGTCTGTGTACCAAATGGCTTCCTATTCCCTATGTAGTGCACTACTGTTGACCAGGACCCATAGGTTACTGCACTATGTAGGAAATAGGGCACCGTTTGGGATGCAATGCAAGGCTTTTGTCCAATTCCACCCACAAAGAAAAGTTCAGTTAAAAAAAAAAGGCTGCAGCCCAAAGCTGGTCTTTTGAAAACAGATGCCGCTGGCCTATTGCTTATCGTAGCATTATAAACTTATCGTACCAAACAAACAGCTCCCACCTCGCTAAGCCTGGCCACCACCAAGCCATCAAAGGATAGACCAAAGAGTTTACACCCCCTGGATAAGAAAGCTTGAGTAATATTGAGCTAAGGCCACCGTGAAACTCTAATGTCTCACTTCACATTATATTTTGTATTAATTTTAAGCTTTAAAAAACTAACAGGGGGCCTCCCGGGTGGCGCAGTGGTCTAGAGCACTGCACTGCAGCGCTAGCTGTGCCACAGAGCCTGGGTTCGCGCCCAGCCTCCGTGGGGCGACGCACAATTGGTCTAGCGTCGTCCGGGTTAGGGAGGGCTTGTCCGTTAAGGATATCCTTGTCTCATCGCGCACCAGCGACTCCTGTGGCGGGCCGGGTGCAGTGCACCAAGGTCGCCAGGTGTACGGTGTTTCCTCCGGCGCATTGGTGCGGCTGGCTTCCGGGTTGGATGCACGCTGTGTTAAGAAGCAGTGCGGCTTGGTTTGTGTTGTGTTTCGGAGGACGCATACCTTTCGACCTTCGTCTCTCCCGAGCCCGTACGGGAGTTGTAGCGATGAGACAAGATAGTAACTACTAACAATTGGATACCATGAAATTGGGGAGGAAAAAGGGGGTAAAATGAATTTAAATAAATAAATAACCCGACAGCCGTTAGACATCCTTTGATTGGACATCATATGGATTCTCTGGTTTTAGTAAAACCCTTTTTTTGGGTGTGAAAATCTGACAACAGTAGCTGGTAGATAAAACATATTGTTTTAGTCTTAAATCCTTAATGGACTATTTGACTTGAGAACCAAACTGAGATTAACAGCTGTACTGAATAAATGTATCCCCAACGCGCACACACACACACACACACACACACACACACACACACACACACACACACACATACACAACCCCCCCCCCCCCAACCCTTACTCACACAATCCAAATCCCGAATTAGCATTTCATTCAATGTAACAAGGCCAATATGTTTCCAGAAGTGCTGCCATACTGAAACAAGCTTCCCTTACCAAACAGAGCCTGAGGGCTGGAGGCTGAGGGAGGGTTGACTCCAGGGACCCCGGCAGGCTCCAGAGCCTATTTGTTCAGCAGAATTTGTTATTCTGTCACAGCAGGCTTGTCACAAGTGAAATCATTTAAATGTCCAATCCTGTATTTAAGCAGACTGTCTCTTGGAGAACATATGAGCAGTGCTCACAATTTATAGCCAGGCTGTAAAGAGGTTAAGCTAGATAGCCAGGCTGCTAAAATAGATAGCCAAGCTGTAACAGAGGTTAAGAAAGATAGCCAGGCTGTACCAGAGGTTAAGAAAGATAGCCAGGCTGTACCAGAGGTTAAGAAAGATAGCCAGGCTGTATCAGAGATTAAGATAGATAGCCAGGCTGTATCAGAGATTAAGATAGATAGCCAGGCTGTATCAGAGGTTAAGATAGATATCCAGGCTGTATTAGAGGTTAAGATAGATAGCCAGGCTGTATCAGAGATTAAGAAAGATAGCCAGGCTGTATCAGAGGTTAAGATAGATAGCCATGCTGTACCAGAGGTTAAGATAGATAGCCAGGCTGTTAAGATAGATAGCCAGGCTGTATCAGAGGTTAAAATAGATAGCCAGGCTGTACCAGAGGTTAAGATAGATAGCCAGGCTGTATCAGAGGTTAAGATAGATAGCCAGGCTGTATCAGAGGTTAAGATAGATAGCCAGGCTGTATTAGAGGTTAAGATAGCCAGGCTGTACCAGAGGTTAAGATAGATAGCCAGGCTGTATCAGAGGTTAAGATAGATAGCCAGGCTGTATCAGCGTTTAAGATCGATAGCCAGTCTGTATCAGAGGTTAAGAGAGATAGCCAGGCTGTACCAGAGGTTAAGATAGATATCCAGGCTGTATTAGAGATTAAGAAAGATAGCCAGGCTGTATCAGAGATTAAGATAGATAGCCAGGCTGTATCAGAGATTAAGATAGATAGCCAGGCTGTATCAGAGGTTAAGATAGATAGCCAGGCTGTATCAGAGGTTAAGATAGATAGCCAGGCTGTATCAGAGGTTAAAATAGATAGCTAGGCTGTATCAGAGATTAAGATAGATAGCCAAGCTGTACCAGAGGTTAAGATAGATAGCCAGGCTGTATCAGAGGTTAAGATAGATAGCCAGGCTGTACCAGAGGTTAAGATAGATAGCCAAGCTGTACCAGAGGTTAAGATAGATAGCCAAGCTGTACCAGAGGTTAAGATAGATAGCCAAGCTGTACCAGAGGTTAAGATAGATAGCCAGGCTGTACCAGAGGTTAAGATAGATAGCCAAGCTGTACCAGAGGTTAAGATAGATAGCCAGGCTGTACCAGAGATTAAGATAGATAGCCAGGCTGTACCAGAGGTTAAGATAGATAGCCAGGCTGTACCAGAGGTTAAGATAGATAGCCAGGCTGTACCAGAGGTTAAGATAGATAGCCAGGCTGTACCAGAGATTAAGATAGATAGCCAAGCTGTACCAGAGGTTAAGATAGATAGCCAAGCTGTACCAGAGGTTAAGATAGATAGCCAAGCTGTACCAGAGGTTAAGATAGATAGCCAAGCTGTACCAGAGGTTAAGATAGATAGCCAGGCTGTATCAGAGGTTAAGATAGATAGCCATGCTGTACCAGAGGTTAAGATAGATAGCCAGGCTGTTAAGATAGATAGCCAGGCTGTATCAGAGGTTAAAATAGATAGCCAGGCTGTACCAGAGGTTAAGATAGATAGCCAGGCTGTATCAGAGGTTAAGATAGATAGCCAGGCTGTATCAGAGGTTAAGATAGATAGCCAGGCTGTATTAGAGGTTAAGATAGCCAGGCTGTACCAGAGGTTAAGATAGATAGCCAGGCTGTATCAGAGGTTAAGATAGATAGCCAGGCTGTATCAGCGTTTAAGATCGATAGCCAGTCTGTATCAGAGGTTAAGAGAGATAGCCAGGCTGTACCAGAGGTTAAGATAGATATCCAGGCTGTATTAGAGATTAAGAAAGATAGCCAGGCTGTATCAGAGATTAAGATAGATAGCCAGGCTGTATCAGAGATTAAGATAGATAGCCAGGCTGTATCAGAGGTTAAGATAGATAGCCAGGCTGTATCAGAGGTTAAGATAGATAGCCAGGCTGTATCAGAGGTTAAAATAGATAGCTAGGCTGTATCAGAGATTAAGATAGATAGCCAAGCTGTACCAGAGGTTAAGATAGATAGCCAGGCTGTATCAGAGGTTAAGATAGATAGCCAGGCTGTACCAGAGGTTAAGATAGATAGCCAAGCTGTACCAGAGGTTAAGATAGATAGCCAAGCTGTACCAGAGGTTAAGATAGATAGCCAAGCTGTACCAGAGGTTAAGATAGATAGCCAGGCTGTACCAGAGGTTAAGATAGATAGCCAAGCTGTACCAGAGGTTAAGATAGATAGCCAGGCTGTACCAGAGATTAAGATAGATAGCCAGGCTGTACCAGAGGTTAAGATAGATAGCCAGGCTGTACCAGAGGTTAAGATAGATAGCCAGGCTGTACCAGAGGTTAAGATAGATAGCCAGGCTGTACCAGAGATTAAGATAGATAGCCAAGCTGTACCAGAGGTTAAGATAGATAGCCAAGCTGTACCAGAGGTTAAGATAGATAGCCAAGCTGTACCAGAGGTTAAGATAGATAGCCAAGCTGTACCAGAGGTTAAGATAGATAGCCAAGCTGTACCAGAGGTTAAGATAGATAGCCAAGCTGTACCACCAGAGGTTAAGATAGATAGCCAAGCTGTACCAGAGGTTAAGATAGATAGCCAGGCTGTACCAGAGGTTAAGATAGATAGCCAAGCTGTACCAGAGGTTAAGATAGATAGCCAGGCTGTACCAGAGATTAAGATAGATAGCCAAGCTGTACCAGAGGTTAAGATAGATAGCCAAGCTGTACCAGAGGTTAAGATAGATAGCCAGGCTGTACCAGAGATTAAGATAGATAGCCAAGCTGTACCAGAGGTTAAGATAGATAGCCAGGCTGTACCAGAGATTAAGATAGATAGCCAAGCTGTACCAGAGGTTAAGATAGATAGCCAAGCTGTACCAGAGGTTAAGATAGATAGCCAGGCTGTACCAGAGATTAAGATAGATAGCCAAGCTGTACCAGAGGTTAAGATAGATAGCCAAGCTGTACCAGAGGTTAAGATAGATAGCCAGGCTGTACCAGAGATTAAGATAGATAGCCAAGCTGTACCAGAGATTAAGATAGATAGCCAGGCTGTATCAGAGGTTAAGATAGATAGCCAAGCTGTACCAGAGGTTAAGATAGATAGCCAGGCTGTACCAGAGATTAAGATAGATAGCCAGGCTGTACCAGAGATTAAGATAGATAGCCAAGCTGTACCAGAGATTAAGATAGATAGCCAAGCTGTACCAGAGGTTAAAATAGATAGCCAAGCTGTACCAGAGGTTAAGATAGATAGCCAGGCTGTACCAGAGATTAAGATAGATAGCCAGGCTGTACCAGAGATTAAGATAGATAGCCAAGCTGTACCAGAGATTAAGATAGATAGCCAGGCTGTATCAGAGGTTAAGATAGATAGCCATGCTGTACCAGAGGTTAAGATAGATAGCCAGGCTGTACCAGAGATTAAGATAGATAGCCAGGCTGTATCAGAGGTTAAGATAGATAGCCAGGCTGTACCAGAGATTAAGATAGATAGCCAGGCTGTATCAGAGGTTAAGATAGATAGCCAGGCTGTACCAGAGGTTAAGATAGATAGCCAGGCTGTTAAGATAGATAGCCAGGCTGTATCAGAGGTTAAGATAGATAGCCATGCTGTACCAGAGGTTAAGATAGATAGCCAGGCTGTACCAGAGATTAAGATAGATAGCCAGGCTGTATCAGAGATTAAGATAGATAGCCAGGCTGTATCAGAGATTAAGATAGATAGCCAGGCTGTATCAGAGGTTAAGAAAGATAGCCAGGCTGTATCAGAGATTAAGATAGATAGCCAGGCTGTATCAGAGATTAAGATAGATAGCCATGCTGTATCAAACGGCACCATGTTCCCCTATATAGTGCACTACTTTGATCAAGGCCTATAGGATTGTGCACTATGTAGGGAATATGGTGCCATTTGTGACTCAGTAAAAGTGTTTGATGGAGCTAGCGGAGAAACAGAGACAGGGTCGTGTGGGAGCTGATGTAGTAGCCCTGGTCCTTTCTCCCCATATGAAACAATAACAAACACAAGTCTTCTGGAATGAATTTCTTGGGGATTCATTCTTCTTCATTCAAACTGTTACTCCTGTAGCCGAGCAGAGTTGTAGACTAAGTGGTTATGTTTTCAATTTATGGTAGCATTTGATGTGGACAGTCCCAAGTAGATGCTGGTAGATAGTTTCAGAAACTGGCAACAACATTCCAACTAACTATCCACTAACCTTAACCTTAACACTAACCATAACTAAACCCTAGCCATAACCCTAACCCTAACCATAACTCAACCCTAACCCTAACCCTAACCCTAACCCTAACCCTAACCCTAACCCTAACCCTAACCTTAACTCAACCCTTAACCCTAACCCTAACCCTAACCCTAACCCTAACCTTAACTCAACCCTTAACCCTAACCTTAACCCTAACCTTAACTCAACCCTTAACCCTAACCCTAACCTTAACTCAACCCTTAACCCTAACCCTAACCTTAACCTTAACTCAACCCTTAACCCTAACCCTAACCCTAACCCTAACCCTAACCTTAACTCAACCCTTAACCCTAACCTTAACCCTAACCCTAACCCTAACCGTAACTCAACCCTAACCCTAACCCTAACCCTAACCCTAACCATAACTCAACCCTAACCCTAACCCTAACCCTAACCCTAACCCTAAACATTACCTAACCCTAACCCTGGCCCTTACCCTCAACCTAACACAAATCCTAGCCCTAACTCTATCCTTAACCTTTGCAAGCAATTGCTTATCAATAGCTAGTATGAGCATCTGTAGGTCATCTATATGGAACTGTCCATCTGTAGATCATCAATATGGAACTATCCATCTGTTGATCATCAATATGGAACTATCCATCTGTAGGTCATCTAGATGGAACTATCCATCTGTAGATCATCAATATGGGACTATCCATCTGTAGGTCATCGAGATGGAACTATCCATCTGTAGGTCATCAATATGGGACTATCCATCTGTAGGTCATCTAGATGGAACTATCCATCTGTAGGTCATCTAGATGGGACTATCCATCTGTAGATCATCTACACGGAACTATCCATCTGTAGGTCATCTACATGGAACTATCCATCTGTAGGTCATCTACATGGAACTATCCATCTGCAGATCATCTACATGGAACTATCCATCTGTAGGTCATCTACATGAAACTATCTGTAGGTCATCTACATGGAACTATCCATCTGTAGGTCATCTAGATGGGACTATCCATCTGTAGGTCATCTAGATGGGACTATCCATCTGTAGGTCATCTAGATGGAACTATCCATCTGTAGGTCATCTACATGAAACTATCTGTAGGTCATCTACATGGAACTATCCATCTATAGGTCATCTAGATGGGACTATCCATCTTTAGATCATCTAGATGGGACTATCCATCTGTAGGTCATCTAGATGGAACTATCCATCTGTAGGTCATCTAGATGGGACTATCCATCTTTAGATCATCTAGAAGGAACTATCCATCTGTAGGTCATCTAGATGGAACTATCCATCTGTAGGTCATCTAGATGGGACTATCCATCTGTAGGTCATCTAGATGGGACTATCCATCTGTAGGTCATCTAGATGGAACTATCCATCTGTAGGTCATCTAGATGGAACTATCCATCTGTAGGTCATCTAGATGGGACTATCCATCTTTAGATCATCTAGATGGGACTATCCATCTGTAGGTCATCTAGATGGGACTATCCATCTTTAGATCATCTAGATGGGACTATCCATCTGTAGGTCATCTAGATGGGACTATCCATCTGTAGGTCATCTAGATGGGACTATCCATCTGTAGGTCATCTAGATGGAACTATCCATCTGTAGGTCATCTAGATGGGACTATCCATCTGTAGGTCATCTAGATGGAACTATCCATCTGTAGGTCATCTAGATGGGACTATCCATCTGTAGGTCATCTAGATGGAACTATCCATCTGTAGGTCATCTAGATGGAACTATCAAAATAAAGTGTGACCAAACCCATTACAGGACAAAATAATATTTTTTTGTTATTTTTTATTGTCAGCCTGTAGTTGCATTGTTAGTCCTCTGACTATATAAGAGTTTTGTATTGTCAGCCTATAGTTGCATTGTTAGTCCTCTGACGATTTAAGAGTTTTGTATTGTCAGCCTATAGTTGCATTGTTAGTCCTCTGACTATATAAGAGTTTTGTATTGTAAGCCTATAGTTGCATTGTTAGTCCTCTGACTATATAAGAGTTTTGTATAGAAAACATAGAAAAACATAGACAACCATGTTCAGATAAACATAAGAAATGTGGAGCTGTTGAAACAAGCCATTTGTTGGCTTAGTCATATTCCATTGCTGTTTTGGACATGGGGATACAAGAGAGTGTGGTCTGACGACAGAACTAGTTTGATATTGACGGGTAATGGACCTGTCGCGGTTGATGGATTCCTACCTCAGAGGGATATCCGCCAACCCCCCCCACCCCAACTGAAGACAAGCACACACTTACTCTGAGTAAACAGATAGGATGTGTCCCAAATGGCTCATATTCCCTATATAGTGAACTACTTTCGACCGGAGACCATAGGGCACCTTATTCCCTCGTGTAAAAACACCAGGAAATCAGCTCCCATTGACTTTAATTCACGAAATCTGTTCCCAAGTATTCCCAAGTATAATAGAGAGACGTGATGATTTATAAAAAATAGCAGATTCTAGATTCTACCCCACCATGCAGACTCTGGGTTCTACCCCACCATGCAGACTCTGGGTTCTACCCCACCATGCAGACTCTGGGTTCTACCCCACCATGCAGACTCTGGGTTCTACCCCACCATGCAGACTCTGGGTTCTACCCCACCATGCACACTCTGGGTTCTACCCCACCATGCAGATTCTGGGTTCTACCACACCATGCAGACTCTGGGTTCTACCACACCATGTAGACTCTGGGTTCTACCCCACCATGCACACTCTGGGTTCTACCCCACCATGCAGACTCTGGGTTCTACTCCACCATGCAGACTCTGGGTTCTACCCCACCATGCAGATTCTGGGTTCTACTCCACCATGCAGACTCTGGGTTCTACCCCACCATGCAGATTCTGGGTTCTACCCCACCATGCAGACTCTGGGTTCTACCCCACGTTGCAGATTCTAGATTCTACCCCACCATGCAGACTCTGGGTTCTACCCCACCATGCAGATTCTAGATTCTACCCCACTATGCAGACTCTGGGTTCTACCCCACCATGCATATTCTAGATTCTACCCCACCATGCAGACTCTGGGTTCTACCCCACCATGCAGACTCTGGGTTCTACCCCACCATGCAGATTCTAGATTCTACCCCACCATGCAGACTCTGGGTTCTACCCCACCTTGCAGATTCTAGATTCTACCCCACCATGCAGACTCTGGGTTCTACCCCACCATGCAGACTCTGGGTTCTACCCCACCATGCAGACTCTGGGTTCTATCCCACAATGCAGACTCTGGGTTCTACCCCAACATGCAGACTCTGGGTTCTACCCCACCATGCAGACTCTGGGTTCTACCCCACCATGCAGATTCTAGATTCTACCCCACCATGCAGACTCTGGGTTCTACCCCACCATGCAGATTCTAGATTCTACCCCACCATGCATACTCTGGGTTCTACCCCACCATGCAGACTCTGGGTTCTACCCCACCATGCAGACTCTGGGTTCTACCCCACCATGCGGACTCTGGGTTCTACCCCACCATGCAGACTCTGGGTTCTATCCCACAATGCAGACTCTGGGTTCTACCCCAACATGCAGGCTCTGGGTTCTACCCCACCATGCAGACTCTGGGTTCTACCCCACCATTCAGACTCTGGGTTCTACCCCACCATGCAGATTCTAGATTCTACCCCACCATGCAGACTCTGGGTTCTACCCCACCATGCAGACTCTGGGTTCTACCCCACATTGCAGACTCTGGGTTCTATCCCACAATGCAGACTCTGGGTTCTACCCCAACATGCAGACTCTGGGTTCTACCCCACCATGCAGACTCTGTGTTCTAATCCACTATGCAGACTCTGGGTTCTAATCCACTATGTAAACTCTGGGTTCTAATCCACTATGCAGACTCTGGGTTCTAACCAACTATGCAGACTCTGGGTTCTAACCAACTATGCAGACTCTGGGTTCTAACCAACTATGCAGACTCTGGGTTCTAACCAACTATGCAGACTCTGGGTTCTAACCAACTATGCAGACTCTGGGTTCTAACCAACTATGCAGACTCTGGGCTATTATGATGATTTCTCATAAACATAAAAGCGTTTTGGAGGAATTCTAATCGATGGTGCAGCTCGACCCACCACGTTGATGATAGCCTATCATTAGAGATTATACTCCCTGAGTAATGGGAGCACACAGGGCCAGAGGATGTGATTCAATAATATATTTACTGCATCCCTGGACAAGAAAGAAGGAGAAGAAAGCTTGCTACACAGGATGCTGTAAAACCTCAATGGAAACAGCTAGATCCTCAAACATCACCAACAGTATAGCATCACCCTCCACACTGACACTCATAGGGCAACGATGACAGCACTGTGAAATCATGAAACACCGGTGAAATGCTGTTGTTTACAATAAGTCACATTTAAAGCGGGAGATGTAAACACACCATGATGTTGTGTGTGTGAGTTCAGATTATGATCAATGATTAATGTATTATGTTTCCAATCAAGTGGGTGATGGCCTATTGGCCTTGTTATGGCAGCTGCTCGTGGGGGAGACATAGAAATGCACATTGTTTAGTAGGGACCTGTTATTTCCCACTATTACTCTGAATGTAAATAGCCCAGGAAGGGAATTTAAATAGATCAGCTCTGTGTGCTGTTCTGTGTGCCACTGTGCAATTCCTAAGAGATAAACATTGAGCAAGAAATCATGGAATGGGACATTAAAAGACACACCATTGGAGCTAGCTATAGTTATTAGCATGGATCCTGGGGATATTCATATTAACAATAAATGTATGTTAGTAAATGACAGAGATTGTCTTAAGTACGCACTCAGCGGGGTGCTCCCTTTAACTCTAATTCACATCAGAGTCAAATCACCCAGCTAAGACCTCATCAGTCTTATTACCCCCAATGCTTTATAGCGACCCACCACCACCACCAGCAGCCCACCAGCCCTCTCTCTTTCTCTCTCTGTTGTCCACGGTTGCATCTCATACAGCACCCTATTTCTTATTTAGTGCACTACTTTTGACCGCTAGACGACATAGGCCTCTGGTCAAAAGTAGTGCACGATATAGAGAATAGGGTGCATTTAGGACACAGGCCATGAGTGTCCTGTAGAGCAGAGCAGCAGAGCAGGCCTCAGTCATCAAGCCTCAACACAGGGCAGACGACTCCTTCATTATCTTTTCTGATTTCATTTAAATGGGCTCCAACTTAATGTTATAATTTTGGAAAGGAGTGGAGGGAGGGAGGGGAGGGAGGGAGGGAGGGAGGGAGGGAGGGAGGGAGGGAGGGAGGGGACTGTTATCCTTATATTTCAGATCAGTTAGTTATTAACGGGAAGGAAAGAGTCTTTACTAAATAGATGGCTGTGATTGTCTCTCTCTCTCTCTCTCTTCAGGTGCCAGATCAATTAGTTATTGAGGGGAAGAAGTAGTCTTTACTAAATAGATGACTGTGATTGTCTCTCTCTCTCTCTCTCTTCAGGTGCCAGATCAGTTAGTTATTGAGGGGAAGAAGTAGTCTTTACTAAATAGATGACTGTGACTGTCTCTCTCTCTCTCTCTTCAGATGCCAGATCAGTTAGTTATTGAGGGGAAGAAGTAGTCTTTACTAAATAGATGGCTGTGATTGTCTCTCTCTCTCTCCACTCTCTTCAGGTGTCAGATCAGTTAGTTATTGAGGGGAATAAGTAGTCTTTACTAAATAGATGACTGTGATTGTCTCTCTCTCTCTCTCTCTTCAGATGTCAGATCAGTTAGTTATTGAGGGGAATGAGAAGTCTTTACTAAATAGATGGATGTGACTGTCTCTCCACTCTCTTCAGGTGTCAGATCTATTAATTATGGCATAGTCGGATGAGTCCCAAATGGCACCCTATTACATATGTAGTGCACTACATAGAAAATGATCCAGTGTTAAATCAACACAGTCAGTTTAAATGTAACACTGTTCCAGTGTCCATACGGGTCCAACATTTTCAGGATTCAATTATCACACTGTTAGTGTAAAGCCTTATTTGGATAAAGATTGAAACAAACAATTCTAAAAATGAACCTGCAATAAAGCATGCTGGGTTAATGGTGGGCGGGGTTTTGGTTTACCACTGGTTATTAACACCAACACAGAGTGTTAATTTTAACACTTACAGACTGAATGTAACAGTTGACAGTAAGAAACGTTACACTGAAAAATCAACACTAGGAAACACTGGCCCATTTGGCTGTGTACTTTTGACCAGTGGGCTTTTAGTTCTAAAGCACTGCACTATGTATGGAAAAGGGTGCCATTTGGAACACAGCGTAGATAGCTAGCTAATGATGTTGTACAGTTGGTCACTGAAGCCCAATGGAGACTCAGGCTTAAAGTAACACAATAGGGGAGTAGTTCTTCAGCAAACTTCTTACCGACCGATCATGACAGTTGTATTTTATTTTTAAATGTATCTTCAGTAAAACTATCGTTGTTGAGTGGTTGATCCTTCCGGACATTTATTTGGGACTTTACTTTTTTAAATAGTGGTATAGAAAGTAATTGGGGGTGTTTTACAGGTGTGTGTGTGTGTGTGTGTGTGCGTGTGTGCGTGCGTGTGTGTGTGTGTGTGTGTGTGTGTGTGCGTGCGTGCGTGTGTGTGTGTGTGTGCGTGCGTGCGTGCGTTTGTGTGTGTGTGAAGACTCTCTTTACATCCACGACTGAAGTGGTTTCACACAGGTCATCAGAAGCTCCAAGGCTTCAGCGTCTTGAAAGCCAAATTGATAGAGCTTCACCGAGAGAATACTTAACTACTAAACGTGGGCCTGCATCAATAAAAGGCGCTGTACTGTATATATCCATCGAGATGTGGATTCAATTGAACCCATTAAAATGGTGAGAAAACCCCATAGCGCCAAATGAAATTGTTGTACATACTCACTGGGCCCTGACCGACAAAATGGAGTGCAAATGTTAAATACTGTGAGATGTAAAGTACAAACACATTATGGGCAGATATTAACTTAGAAACACCATGAACACACAGAAATCTTTTTTTGTTGCCACGCTTGACCCTCCAGAAACATATTTTATGGTTGCTATGTAGACCATATAAAATGTCCTGTGTGTCCTAAACACACCCTATTATTTTAACTAGCACTCTACAGGCTCTGGTCTAAAGTAGTGCACTACATAGGGAATTAGGTGCCATTTTGGGATGCATCCTGGGTGTTTTAGGTGGAATCACATTGTGACATTTAGGGATACAACTCTAGGATTTTATTGAATGTGCTTGTTTTTTTATTTCATTTGTAAAGCATGCCAAAGGGAAGTTAACAGGATCTGGTTTTCATTCACTGACAACATCTTTGATTCCCATCAACTCTGTAGAGCACAGAATGGGTTGGCCATTGCTGTGTTGCCATAGACCTTTTCCTAAAGTGTCAAACACATATACCATCCCACATCACATCTACATCATCTACACCACAGCTATTCTACAGTAGAATGGGATGTCAGGATTTGACAAACGCTTGTAGCAAGTTGTAAATCTAGGAATTTTTCCTAATGCCTTTAAAAGCTATGGTAACACTTTAGAAAAAGGTTCATGAATACGTTTTTATAAATGCTTATTTGTATTTATAAACGCTTATGAATGTTTATAATTATTTACAAATGTAACTATAAATAGTTTGTTAGTTAATGCATATTAATATATATATATATAAAGTGAACCAAAGCTACAGTTGAAGTCAGAAGTTTATATACACTTAGTTTAGAGTCATTAAAACTCGTATTTCAACCACTCCACAAATTTCTTGTTAACAAACTATAGTTTTGGCAAGTTGGTTAGGACATCTACTTTGTGCATGACACAAGTAATGTTTCCAACAATTGTTTACAGACAGATTATTTCACTTATAATTCGCTGTATCACAATTCCAGTGGGTCAGAAGTTTACATACACTAAGTTGACTGTGCCTTTAAATAGCTTGGAAAATTCCAGAAAATGATGTCATGGCTTTAGAAGCTTCTGATAGGCTAATTGACATCATTTGAGTCAAATTGAGGTGTACCTGTGGAAGTATTTCAAGGCCTACCTTCAAACTCAGTGCCTCTATGCTTGACATCATGGGAAAATCAAAAAAAATCAGCCAAGACCTCAGAAAAAAAATTGTAGACCTCCACAAGTCTGGTTCATCCTTGGGAGTAATGTCCAAAATCCTGAAGGTACCACATTCATCTGTACAAACAATAGTACACAAGTATAAACACCATGGGACCACACAGCCATCATACCGCTCAGGAAGGAGACGCCTTCTGTCTCCTAGAGATGAACGTACTTTGGTGCGAAAAGTGCAAATCAATCCCAGAACAACAGCAAAGGACCTTGTGAAGATGCTGGAGGAAACAGGTACAAAAGTATCAATATCCACAGTAAAACGAGTTGTATATTGACATAACCTGAAAGGCCGCTCAGCAAGGAAGAAGCCACTGCTCCAAAACCGCCATAAAAAAGCCAGACTACGGTTTGCAACTGCACATGGGGACAAAGATCATACTTTTTGGAGAGATGTCTTCTGGTCTGATGAAACAAAAATATAACTCTTTGGCCATAATGACCATCATTATGTTTGGAGGAAAAAGGGGTATAAAGCTATATAAAGTGTTACCACAGCTACATAAATTAATATAAACTGTTAACAAAGTGACATAAAGCTACATACATCTATATACATTGTTACCAAAGCTATATACATCTATATACATTGTTACCAAAGCTATATACATCTATATACATTGTTACCAAAGCTATATACATCTATATACATTGTTACCAAAGCTTTATAAATCTATATACATTGTTACCAAAGCTATATAAATCTATATACATTGTTACCAAAGCTACATAGAGCTATTTAAATGATGTCTGTATAGAATCTTTCTGAGGAACATGAAGGGGGATGCTGCTCACTGATTTGTTACCACTCAGCAGTACTTTTATATTATACTATACTACTATACTATAATATACTAATATACAATACTACACTGTACTATACTATACCATACTAGTGTTCAACGGATTTTTTCTGAGGAACATGAAGGGGGATGCTGCTCACTGATTTGTTACCACTCAGCAGTACTTTTATATTATACTATACTACTATACTATAATATACTAATATACAATACTATACTGTACTATACCATACTAGTGTTCAAAGGATTTGTCTGAGGAACATGAAGGGGGATGCTGCTCACTGATTTGTTACCACTCAGCAGTACTTTTATATTATACTATACTACTATACTATAATATACTAATATACAATACTATACTGTACTATACCATACTAGTGTTCAAAGGATTTTTTTCTGAGGAACATGAAGGGGGATGCTGCTCACTGATTTGTTACCACTCAGCAGTACTTTTATATTATACTATACTACTATACTATAATATACTAATATACAATACTGTACTATACTATACCATACTAGTGTTCAAAGGATTTTTTTCTGAGGAACATGAAGGGGGATGCTGCTCACTGATTTGTTACCACTCAGCAGTACTTTTCTTGTTAATGAATTTTTAATATCCTTAATGACAGCAGAAGAATGATGTCATTACCGGATGAAGTTTGGAAAACGCTGACTTGAACTCTTTTGGTGGGCAGACTATTTTAATAGTAATTTAATATAGATTAACACATCATCTTAATGAGCAGGATGCCTTCAAGGGGGCTATCATATAATATCCATTTTCTATAGTTTCCTGAGTCCCATGCTGAAGTTTGGACTTTGAGGGGAGGTTTTCATGGCCTTGGAAAAAAAACTCTTGTTTTTGGGTCATTAGCTAAAGGGTGGATCAATATTTCAACTGCTGGACCAACCTTCGCATGCTGGACCAACCTTCGCATGCTGGACCAACCTTCGCATGGTGGACCAACCTTCGCATGCTGGACCAACCTTCGCATGCTGGACCAATCTTCGCATGCTGGACCAACCTTCGCATGCTGGACCAACCTTCGACTGCTGGACCAACCTTCGCATGCTGGACCAACCTTTGCATGCTGGACCAACCTTCGCATGCTGGACCAACCTTCGCATGCTGGACCAACCTTTGCATGTTGAAGTTGTCTTAAGGACCTGGGCTTTTTAGTCTGTCATGCGTACACATGCAACCCTCCCGGTGTTTACACTACATTTACATAATGTGATATAAACAGCCCCCCCCCCCCTCTACCTCCCTAACACCCACTCAGGGTTCATAGGGCCAGATAAGGAGTCTTTTTCCTATTGTAAACACCTTCCAACTGCCCCTGGACAACATAACAATACCATTATTGAGGATGGTAGACACTGATAGGCTCTACTGTGTGGCTCTGAACTAACTGCCATGCATCTCATTCCATTACGGACATCACCATACCAGTGGCTATAACTACCGAATCTGTCTTAACCTTTTACAGCAGCGAGCTAAATCAGGGTCACATAGAGTGTTTCTTGGTAGTCTTGAAAAAATCTACTTTAAAACTAAAGTATACACATCACACACATGGTTATGGGCATTAAAATAAAGAAGACACCTGTATCATGTCAGATATAGAGTTGAAATGGATTACATTTTGAGTTTGCATCCCAATATTACACTTTATGTACATCACAGAAGACTAAAATATAGCAATACCGTCTAGCACGGAAACACCGGATTTTTGGTGTATTTTTGGTGTATTATTTTGGTGTATTTTTTAAAACAATGTTTATTAATTCTGACATAGTGAGAAATGTTAATAACATTCCACCCATGAGGTCACAGCAGGAAATGGGTACTATTCTATGGATCTATCATGTGTCAATAAAGTGCAGTTGTTCTGCTGCTCTTCCTGATTCAGATAATGGTAATGGATGATAGCTAGCTGACGTCCAGGGCATGCACCCCAATGTCCACACATAGTGACCCCATGGAGACCTATCATCTCCTGGACCGAGGAGAGAGAGTGACCCCATGTAGACCTGTCATCTCCTGGACCGAGGAGAGAGAGTGACCCCATGTAGACCTGTCATCTCCTGGACTGAGGAGAGAGAGTGACCCCATGTAGACCTGTCATCTCCTGGACTGAGGAGAGAGAGTGACACCGTACAGACCTGTCATCTCCTGGACTGAGAAGAGAGAGTGACACCGTACAGACCTGACATCTCCTGGACTGAGGAGAGAGAGTGACACCGTGCAGACCTGTCATCTCCTGGACTGAGAAGAGAGAGAGTGACCCCATGTAGACCTGTCATCTCCTGGACCGAGGAGAGAGAGTGACCCCATGTAGACCTATCATCTCCTGGACTGAGAAGAGAGAGAGTGACCCCATGTAGACCTATCATCTCCTGGACCGAGGAGAGAGAGTGACCCCATGTAGACCTGTCATCTCCTGGACTGAGAAGAGAGAGAGTGACCCCATGTAGACCTATCATCTCCTGGACTGAGGAGAGAGAGTGACCCCATGTAGACCTGTCATCTCCTGGACTGAGGAGAGAGAGTGACACCGTACAGACCTGTCATCTCCTGGACTGAGAAGAGAGAGTGACACCGTACAGACCTGACATCTCCTGAACTGAGAAGAGAGAGTGACACCGTGCAGACCTGTCATCTCCTGGACTGAGAAGAGAGAGTGACACCGTACAGACCTGTCATCTCCTGGACTGAGAAGAGAGAGTGACACCGTACAGACCTGTCATCTCCTGGACTGAGAAGAGAGAGTGACACCGTACAGACCTGTCATCTCCTGGACTGAGAAGAGAGAGTGACACCGTACAGACCTGTCATCTCCTGGACTGAGAAGAGAGAGTGACACCGTACAGACCTGTCATCTCCTGGACTGAGAAGAGAGAGTGACACCGTACAGACCTGTCATCTCCTGGACTGAGAAGAGAGAGTGACACCGTACAGACCTGTCATCTCCTGGACTGAGAAGAGAGAGCAGTAATAATACAGAGGATAGAGAATTAACATTGTGTCCTCCTGGTAATTTACTTACTGGACCTTGTGTGCTGCTGAAGTGTGAATCAATTTGTAAAGGATAGTTAAATCTCTATAACTACCTCCCCCCCCTTTCTTCACACATGACTATCAGCTATTAAAAAAAAATGAAAGGAAAAAAAAATCCCGTGGCGTCTTATGAGGATGATGATCAGGGGGAAGGAGGATAAAACGATAAGGTGGTTTGCTCTCTTTAACCCTCCTCTCTGAACGGCCAACCTCTCCCTTTCTACTGTCTATATACGGTCCAAATAAATAGATAAGTAGCGAAATAAATAAACCAATGAGTGAATAAAACAAGCTGGATCGGAGAGGGTGTGTGCACGGTTAAGATTACTGATGTCCCTTGGCAAAATGTTTGATCGTATTCATTTGAAGGAAGGGTTTTTATTTTATTGATAAAACCCAGAGGCACTAAAAGGAACAGGCAATGATTAATGTCCCTCTCAGAAAAAGAAATTATATGGAATAAATTAAACTACTGCGGCAGCAAATTGAAAAATAAGGATGTAAATGAGGTTTGAATACTTAATATTTTATAAAGAAAAATAGTCAATGAGGCCCAAAAATGATGAAGGATTGCCAAAGAAACACAATATTAACTCTAATGACCGAGGCTAGATTTTCTGTACTGTCAGAGTGTACCTGTCACAACTGATTTTCTACCAAGGAAATGAAAAATGAGGGATGCTACATGAAGTAATTGAAAATAACTAAGAACCCAGTTCACAATGTAAAAAAAAATTAAGAATAGTGGAACAGAGAAGGGAAGGGCTGGCACTGAGGAATTAGAATTCAGTGAGGTTTAGACTTTACACTTGCTCTGTAATACACATTACAGACATGGTTGGGTCTATTGCTCAAAAGTCATTAGTATTTAGCACCTAAAGAATGCCACTTTTGACATGTCGCTATGCTATACCAATTAACAATTAAGGGTATTTGGCCGAGGAAAGATACAAGCCAATACTTTTAATCTCAATAAAATTCTGTGTCATGAATGTTCCAAAGACTTTGTTCATGCAGGTTAATTATTATTATTTTTTAATTGTTTGGATTTTGATATGCAGTCTTTTAAACCTTTATTTTTTTTGAGTCAGTGCTATAGCACTACTACATCAGTCATGTCACCACAACACAGAATCCAGTGCTACAGCACTACTACATCAGTCATGTCACCACAACACAGAATCCAGTGATATAGCACTACTACATCAGTCATGTCACCACAACACAGAATCCAGTGCTATAGCACTACTACATCAGTCATGTCACCACAACACAGAATCCAGTGCTATAGCACTACTACATCAGTCATGTCACCACAACACAGAATCCAGTGCTACAGCACTACTACATCAGTCATGTCACCACAACACAGAATCCAGTGCTATAGCACTACTACATCAGTCATGTCACCACAACACAGAATCCAGTGCTCGGGCACTACTACATCAGTCATGTCACCACAACACAGAATCCAGTGCTCGGGCACTACTACATCAGTCATGTCACCACAACACAGAATCCAGTGCTACAGCACTACTACATCAGTCATGTCACCACAACACAGAATCCAGTGCTACAGCACTACTACACCAGTCATGTCACCACAACACAGAATCCAGTGCTACAGCACTACTACATCAGTCATGTCACCACAACACAGAATCCAGTGCTATAGCACTACTACATCAGTCATGTCACCACAACACAGAATCCAGTGCTATAGCACTACTACATCAGTCATGTCACCACAACACAGAATCCAGTGCTCGGGCACTACTACATCAGTCATGTCACCACAACACAGAATCCAGTGCTCGGGCACTACTACATCAGTCATGTCACCACAACACAGAATCCAGTGCTACAGCACTACTACATCAGTCATGTCACCACAACACAGAATCCAGTGCTACAGCACTACTACACCAGTCATGTCACCACAACACAGAATCCAGTGCTACAGCACTACTACATCAGTCATGTCACCACAACACAGAATCCAGTGCTATAGCACTACTACATCAGTCATGTCACCACAACACAGAATCCAGTGCTATAGCACTACTACATCAGTCATGTCACCACAGCACAGAATCCAGTGCTATAGCACTACTACATCAGTCATGTCACCACAACACAGAATCCAGTGCTATAGCACTACTACATCAGTCATGTCACCACAACACAGAATCCAGTGCTATAGCACTACTACATCAGTCATGTCACTACAACACAGAATCCAGTGCTATAGCACTACTACATCAGTCATGTCACCACAACACAGAATCCAGTGCTATAGCACTACTACATCAGTCATGTCACCACAACACAGAATCCAGTGCTATAGCACTACTACATCAGTCATGTCACCACAACACAGAATCCAGTGCTATAGCACTACTACATCAGTCATGTCACCACAACACAGAATCCAGTGCTATAGCACTACTACATCAGTCATGTCACCACAACACAGAATCCAGTGCTATAGCACTACTACATCAGTCATGTCACCACAACACAGAATCCAGTGCTATAGCACTACTACATCAGTCATGTCACCACAACACAGAATCCAGTGCTATAGCACTACTACATCAGTCATGTCACTACAACACAGAATCCAGTGCTATAGCACTACTACATCAGTCATGTCACCACAACACCTAATCCAGTGCTATAGCACTACTACATCAGTCATGTCACCACAACACAGAATCCAGTGCTCGGGCACTACTACATCAGTCATGTCACCACAACACAGAATCCAGTGCTATAGCACTACTACATCAGTCATGTCACCACAACACAGAAGCCAGTGCTTGGGCACTACTACATCAGTCATGTCACCACAACACAGAATCCAGTGCTCGGCACTACTACACCAGTCATGTCACCACAACACAGAATCCAGTGCTCGGGCACTGCTACATCAGTCAAATCACCACAACACAGAATCCAGTGCTATAGCACTACTACATCAGTCATGTCACCACAACACAGAATCCAGTGCTATAGCACTACTACATCAGTCATGTCACCACAACACAGAATCCAGTGCTCGGGCACTACTACATCAGTCATGTCACCACAACACAGAATCCAGTGCTCGGGCACTACTACACCAGTCATGTCACCACAACACAGAATCCAGTGCTATAGCACTACTACATCAGTCATGTCACCACAACACAGAATCCAGTGCTCGGGCACTACTACATCAGTCATGTCACCACAACACAGAATCCAGTGCTATAGCACTACTACATCAGTCATGTCACCACAACACATAATCCAGTACTATAGCACTACTACATCAGTCATGTCACTACAACACAGAATCCAGTGCTATAGCACTACTACATCAGTCATGTCACCACAACACAGAATCCAGTGCTATAGCACTTCTACATCAGTCATGTCACCACAACACAGAATCCAGTGCTATAGCACTACTACATCAGTCATGTCACCACAACACAGAATCCAGTGCTATAGCACTACTACATCAGTCATGTCACCACAACACAGAATCCAGTGCTATAGCACTACTACATCAGTCATGTCACCACAACACAGAATCCAGTGCTCGGGCACTACTACATCAGTCATGTCACCACAACACAGAATCCAGTGCTATAGCACTACTACATCAGTCATTTCACCACAACACAGAATCCAGTGCTATAGCACTACTACATCAGTCATGTCACTACAACACAGAATCCAGTGCTATAGCACTTCTACATCAGTCATGTCACCACAACACAGAATCCAGAGCTATAGCACTACTACATCAGTCATGTCACCACAACACAGAATCCAGTGCTTCAGCAATACTACATCAGTCATGTCACCACAACACAGAATCCAGTGCTATAGCACTACTACATCAGTCATGTCACTACAACACAGAATCCAGTGCTATAGCACTACTACATCAGTCATGTCACCACAACACAGAAGCCAGTGCTTGGGCACTACTACATCAGTCATGTCACCACAACACAGAAGCCAGTGCTTGGGCACTACTACATCAGTCATGTCACCACAACACAGAATCCAGTGCTACAGCACTACTACATCAGTCATGTCACCACAACACAGAATCCAGTGCTACAGCACTACTACATCAGTCATGTCACCACAACACAGAATCCAGTGCTATAGCACTACTACATCAGTCATGTCACCACAACACAGAATCCAGTGCTACAGCACTACTACATCAGTCATGTCACCACAACACAGAATCCAGTGCTATAGCACTACTACATCAGTCATGTCACCACAACACAGAATCCAGTGCTATAGCACTACTACATCAGTCATGTCACCACAACACAGAATCCAGTGCTACAGCACTACTACATCAGTCATGTCACCACAACACAGAATCCAGTGCTACAGCACTACTACATCAGTCATGTCACCACAACACAGAATCCAGTGCTATAGCACTACTACATCAGTCATGTCACCACCACACAGAATCCAGTGCTACAGCACTACTACATCAGTCATGTCACCACAACACAGAATCCAGTGCTATAGCACTACTACATCAGTCATGTCACCACAACACAGAATCCAGTGCTATAGCACTACTACATCAGTCATGTCACCACAACACAGAATCCAGTGCTATAGCACTACTACACCAGTCATGTCACCACAACACAGAATCCAGTGCTATAGCACTACTACATCAGTCATGTCACCACAACACAGAATCCAGTGCTTGGGCACTACTACATCAGTCATGTCACCACAACACAGAATCCAGTGCTATAGCACTACTACACCAGTCATGTCACCACAACACAGAAGCCAGTGCTCGGGCACTACTACACCAGTCATGTCACCACAACACAGAATCCAGTGCTCGGGCACTACTATACCAGTCATGTCACCACAACACAGAATCCAGTGCTCGGGCACTACTACATCAGTCATGTCACCACAACACAGAATCCAGTGCTATAGCACTACTACATCAGTCATGTCACCACAACACAGAATCCAGTGATATAGCACTACTACATCAGTCATGTCACCACAACACAGAATCCAGTGCTATAGCACTACTACATCAGTCATGTCACTACAACACAGAATCCAGTGCTATAGCACTTCTACATCAGTCATGTCACCACAACACAGAATCCAGTGCTATAGCACTACTACATCAGTCATGTCACCACAACACAGAATCCAGTGCTACAGCACTACTACATCAGTCATGTCACCACAACACAGAATCCAGTGCTATAGCACTACTACATCAGTCATGTCACCACAACACAGAATCCAGTGCTATAGCACTACTACATCAGTCATGTCACCACAACACAGAAGCCAGTGCTTGGGCACTACTACATCAGTCATGTCACCACAACACAGAATCCAGTGCTACAGCACTACTACATCAGTCATGTCACCACAACACAGAATCCAGTGCTACAGCACTACTACATCAGTCATGTCACCACAACACAGAATCCAGTGCTATAGCACTACTACATCAGTCATGTCACCACAACACAGAATCCAGTGCTCGGGCACTACTACACCAGTCATGTCACCACAACACAGAATCCAGTGCTATAGCACTACTACATCAGTCATGTCACCACAACACAGAATCCAGTGCTATAGCACTACTACATCAGTCATGTCACCACAACACAGAATCCAGTGCTACAGCACTACTACATCAGTCATGTCACCACAACACAGAATCCAGTGCTACAGCACTACTACATCAGTCATGTCACCACAACACAGAATCCAGTGCTATAGCACTACTACATCAGTCATGTCACCACCACACAGAATCCAGTGCTACAGCACTACTACATCAGTCATGTCACCACAACACAGAATCCAGTGCTATAGCACTACTACATCAGTCATGTCACCACAACACAGAATCCAGTGCTATAGCACTACTACATCAGTCATGTCACCACAACACAGAATCCAGTGCTATAGCACTACTACATCAGTCATGTCACCACAACACAGAATCCAGTGCTATAGCACTACTACATCAGTCATGTCACCACAACACAGAATCCAGTGCTATAGCACTACTACACCAGTCATGTCACCACAACACAGAATCCAGTGCTATAGCACTACTACATCAGTCATGTCACCACAACACAGAATCCAGTGCTATAGCACTACTACATCAGTCATGTCACCACAACACAGAATCCAGTGCTACAGCACTACTACATCAGTCATGTCACCACAACACAGAATCCAGTGCTATAGCACTACTACATCAGTCATGTCACCACAACACAGAAGCCAGTGCTATAGCACTACTACATCAGTCATGTCACCACAACACAGAAGCCAGTGCTTGGGCACTACTACATCAGTCATGTCACCACAACACAGAATCCAGTGCTATAGCACTACTACACCAGTCATGTCACCACAACACAGAATCCAGTGCTATAGCACTACTACATCAGTCATGTCACCACAACACAGAATCCAGTGCTATAGCACTACTACATCAGTCATGTCACCACAACACAGAATCCAGTGCTATAGCACTACTACATCAGTCATGTCACCACAACACAGAATCCAGTGCTACAGCACTACTACATCAGTCATGTCACCACAACACAGAATCCAGTGCTACAGCACTACTACATCAGTCATGTCACCACAACACAGAATCCAGTGCTATAGCACTACTACATCAGTCATGTAACCACCACACAGAATCCAGTGCTACAGCACTACTACATCAGTCATGTCACCACAACACAGAATCCAGTGCTATAGCACTACTACATCAGTCATGTCACCACAACACAGAATCCAGTGCTATAGCACTACTACATCAGTCATGTCACCACAACACAGAATCCAGTGCTATAGCACTACTACACCAGTCATGTCACCACAACACAGAATCCAGTGCTATAGCACTACTACATCAGTCATGTCACCACAACACAGAATCCAGTGCTATAGCACTACTACATCAGTCATGTCACCACAACACAGAATCCAGTGCTATAGCACTACTACACCAGCCATGTCACCACAACACAGAATCCAGTGCTTGGGCACTACTACATCAGTCATGTCACCACAACACAGAATACAGTGCTATAGCACTACTACACCAGTCATGTCACCACAACACAGAAGCCAGTGCTCGGGCACTACTACACCAGTCATGTCACCACAACACAGAATCCAGTGCTCGGGCACTACTACACCAGTCATGTCACCACAACACAGAATCCAGTGCTCGGGCACTACTACATCAGTCATGTCACCACAACACAGAATCCAGTGCTATAGCACTACTACATCAGTCATGTCACCACAACACAGAATCCAGTGATATAGCACTACTACATCAGTCATGTCACCACAACACAGAATCCAGTGCTATAGCACTACTACATCAGTCATGTCACCACAACACAGAATCCAGTGCTATAGCACTACTACATCAGTCATGTCACCACAACACAGAATCCAGTGCTATAGCACTACTACATCAGTCATGTCACCACAACACAGAATCCAGTGCTATAGCACTACTACATCAGTCATGTCACCACAACACAGAATCCAGTGCTATAGCACTACTACATCAGTCATGTCACCACAACACAGAATCCAGTGCTATAGCACTACTACATCAGTCAAGTCACCACAACACAGAATCCAGTGCTTGGGCACTACTACATCAGTCATGTCACCACAACACAGAATCCAGTGCTCGGGCACTACTACATCAGTCATGTCACCACAACACAGAATCCAGTGCTCGGGCACTACTACACCAGTCATGTCACCACAACACAGAATCCAGTGCTCGGGCACTACTACATCAGTCATGTCACCACAACACAGAATCCAGTGCTATAGCACTACTACATCAGTCATGTCACCACAACACAGAATCCAGTGCTCGGGCACTACTACATCAGTCATGTCACCACAACACAGAATCCAGTGCTATAGCACTACTACATCAGTCATGTCACCACAACACAGAATCCAGTGCTATAGCACTACTACATCAGTCATGTCACCACAACACAGAATCCAGTGCTATAGCACTACTACATCAGTCATGTCACCACAACACAGAAGCCAGTGCTTGGGCACTACTACATCAGTCATGTCACCACAACACAGAATCCAGTGCTCGGCACTACTACACCAGTCATGTCACCACAACACAGAATCCAGTGCTCGGCACTACTACACCAGTCATGTCACCACAACACAGAATCCAGTGCTCGGGCACTGCTACATCAGTCAAGTCACCACAACACAGAATCCAGTGCTATAGCACTACTACATCAGTCATGTCACCACAACACAGAATCCAGTGCTCGGGCACTACTACATCAGTCATGTCACCACAACACAGAATCCAGTGCTATAGCACTACTACATCAGTCATGTCACCACAACACAGAATCCAGTGCTCGGGCACTACTACACCAGTCATGTCACCACAACACAGAATCCAGTGCTCGGGCACTACTACATCAGTCATGTCACCACAACACAGAATCCATTTCTCGGGCACTACTACATCAGTCATGTCACCACAACACAGAATCCAGGGACAGACAGCAAACTGCACCTCCCAAAACACATGATCGTCCTTATTTTCTATGACCCATGCAATACTTTGGGTGATATGTAGGCCAGTGATCCCTTAATAAGACGAGAGTAAAGAGCTTGATATGTAAACCAAGCAGCTGATGTTACATGGTGATTTACAGGGTCCCTCCCAGACATCACAGTACAGCTCCTTCCCTGCTGAACAGCCCCAGTTAGGAACACACCCCTGTACAGACAGTTGGAGCACATTGGATTTTATACCCCACCAGTTTTTATTATAGCAGTCTTCTGGTGGCATGGTATGCTGTATTTCAGTGCAAAAACACCCTCATAATAGTAGGGGGTGATGGGAGTGGGGGGAGGGGGTATTAAAAATCAAACCACATGCCCCCCTGTGTGCTTCTTCCCCTCCTCTCTCCTCTGTTTCCTCTCTTCTATCCCTCCTCCCTCCTCTCTCTCCTCCCTCCTCTCTCCTCTCCCTCCTCTCCCTGCTCCCTCCCTCCTCTCTCTCCTCCCTCCTCTCTCCTCTCCCTCCTCTCCCTGCTCCCTCCCTCCTTTCTTTCCTCCCTCCTACCTCTCCTCACTCCTCTCCCTCCTCCCTCCTCTCCCTTCTCCCTCCTCTCTCCTCTCTCTCCTCCCTCCTCACCCTCCACTCCCTCCTTCCTCCTCTCACCCCTCCCTCCTCTCTCTCCTCCCTCCCCTCTCTCCTTCCTCCTCTCCTCTCCTCTCCTCTCCTCTCCTTCCTTCCTCCTCCCCACCCTAAAAAGACACCACTGTTGTTGTCCTCAGAGATGAAGCATATCGTCAGTCTCTTGACATACCATCTGCATCTCCCTCCACCCCTCCCTGAGATTAAGTAAGGTAGGGTAACCAAGCCGCCACACACAGGGTTTAAACATCTGTGCCGGGCTGCTGTAAAGTGATACTGAGGAGTTATAATTAAAGGTTCCGACTGAGGGAACAGTGTTTAATGTCGAGCACCCCTCTGCTATCCATCTGAAGTAATGGGGTGCGATGCCAGCACCCCTCCTGCACCCCCTCTCACACTCATCTACGCTCTGTATACCCCACCTCTGGGAGAGGGCGCGGCTCTGGAAGGCCACACCTCTGGAAGGGGGGGGGGGGGGATTCAATACAACCACGGCCAACTCCATGCACAGAGAAAGACTGACAGCTTTAATACAATAATCACCCATTTTTTTATGTGTATTTGCATTTGATATGTTATCCAGGGAAGTCCCGTTGAGACCAACGTCTCCTCTCTCTTTTTCAAAGGAGTTCTGCTTCACGAGAAAATCTGAAAACAACCGCAAGTAGTCAATAACGAATAAGTGACTCAATTATATCACAACCGTAATACAATCATCCTCCAATTAATGTCCCACCGTCATTATTTTATCACACAAAATAAAAGATTATTCAATGTCAAATGTACTCTGATCATGTCCAACAGAGTTTCTGAAAAGCAGTAACATCTTGAGAACACAGTGAGTGATGGACATGTGCTTCCCCTCATGGTTGATGTTGGATGAAACGTCAGGCAGTAATAATAGATTCCAGAGGGCTTTAATTGAGGAGCAGTTGAGGATGATGAGGAAGAGCCTATCTAATGGCCCTATGATGACTAATAGAATATGTTTGAACAGGATGACCTTTCAGATGACAGTCAAAGACAAATATACATCACAACGTTGTAGATCAACCAACGTGACACACCACATTCTAAATCACAGGCAGTAACGAAAAAACGAAAGCTTGAGTTCCGTCTGAACTGGCACCACATTCTAAATCACAGGCAGTAACGAAAAAACGAAAGCTTGAGTTCTGTCTGAACTGGCACCACATTCGCAATCACAGGCAGTAACGAAAAAACGAAAGCTTGAGTTCTGTCTGAACTGGCACCACATTCTAAATCACAGGCAGTAACGAACAAACGAAAGCTTGAGTTCTGTCTGAACTGGCACCACATTCTAAATCACAGGCAGTAACGAACAAACGAAAGCTTGAGTTCTGTCTGAAATGGCACCACATTCATTATACAGCAAAGAGCATTACTTTTGGCCAGGGTCCAAAGTCCAAACTCATACAGTCCTTTTGGCCTCTTTCAGTTTAATTGAATGCCTTTCGGGCTTGTGAAATGCCCCCCAGCACCTTTGGTCTTTGGTGAAGATTTCAGAGATTGTATTCATGATAGGTTGTCATGACGAACATTTAACCCTCACAGATATTCCAAATAAATGTGAAAGGAAACGATCAATAATATTAAATCATTGAAATAATAAACATATCATATTAAAATAGAGTTTAGGATTATTTACACAGTATTGCGCAATTATTGCGTTTAATTCTATTACAGTATTTAATTCTGTCGTCATTGAGATGTTCTGTCGGCGGGAGACCAGATTACACTGCAGCTGTAGCGCGGCTGTTACATGCAAAACCATGTACATCCTCTGTGCAGCAGGGATATTCAACCTGACACATTAGAACAGGCTCGGCATTCATACAACCACACACTTCAGTCACGTCCTACCAGCCCGCACCTAGTGAATTAGCCTGATTTAATACAATCCCCGTGGCTTAGTGACTTCATTCTATGTCTACGTCCCCAAAATGACACCCTTACCCCCCTGTGTAGTGCACGACGTTTGACCAGGGCCCTATGGGGAATAGGGTGCCATTTAGGATGCAGCCTATAACTGTAGCGTACAGTGAGTGTTTTGTAAATTGCTTGCTGCTCTGGATGGGTGAAAGAGGACCCTCTGGATAAGGTGTTACGCTGAATTAGTGGCCAACCTCTGGTCCAGTATACTAATAGTAAAAAAAATAAAAAAGATTCAATTACATTTTTTATTTACAGATGTTTAACCTACACAATTAATAGTCGCCCATACATCCGAATGCAGAGTGTTAAACTTTGTTGTATAGGATCATTACAAATCCAGCCTCAGTTTTTCTAGAATGTCTTTTCTCGATGACCTGTATCAGACCAGTGCTGGACTCTTTGATAAAGCTGTAACTATAGAGACCTACCAATAGTACATTCTACCCAATGTGTCCTTTACTCTAAGAGATGTTTTTCTGAATTGTATTTAACAGTACTACACTAAGAGATGTTTTTCTGAATTGTATTTAACAGTACTACACTGTAAGTTGATTTGTAACAGTTTAAAATACAGACACAGAGAGGGAATGTTTTGAAGCAATTTAAGCATCTTTTTTGTGATTTATTACGTTGATTTTCACTATTATTATGTTGATTTTCACCATTATTATGTTGATTTTCACCATTATTATGTTGATTTTCACCATTATTATGTTGATTATCACCATTATTATGTTGATTATCACTAGTATTATGTTGATTTTCACCATTATTATGTTGATTTTCACTATTACTGTGTTGATTTTCACCAGTATTATGTTGATTTGCACTATTACTGTGTTGATTTTCACTATTATGATGTTGATTTTCACTATTACTATGTTGATTTTCACTATTAGGATGTTGATTTTCACTATTACTATGTTGATTTTGACTATTACCATGTTGATTTTCACTATTACTATGTTGATTTTCACTATTAGGATGTTGATTTTCACTATTACTATGTTGATTTTCACTATTATTATGTTGATTTTCACTATTACTATGTTGATTTTCACTATTACTATGTTGATTTTCACTATTACTATGTTGATTTTCACTATTACTATGTTGATTTTCACTATTACTATGTTGATTTTCACTATTACTGTGTTGATTTTCACTATTACTATGTGTGAAGCTGTACTCGAATGCCGCAAAGAAAATACAGGCCGGGTGAAGCTTTGCTTTATCAGTCTTCTTACTCATCAAGAGGTTACCGCTGCACACCTGTCTCCAGTCTTTACGACAGAACGCTCATTGTAGAAGGTAGTAAATTACATCTGCTCTATCGTCCTATAAAACAATTCCCATTACTGTCACCTTCAAGATCGCAAACATCAAAACAACTTTTCAATGAGTTCAGTTGTTTGTATTCCCTGGATATTACCGAACTAAAACACGTTCATATGATTTGATTTGATTGTACATGCATGATTAATTGTATTTATAAGATGTGGTTATGAAATTGTATGAAATAGAATTATACAGTGCATTCAGAATGTATTCAGACCTCTTCACTTTTTCCACATTTTGTTACGTTACAGCCTTATTCTAAAATGGATTAAATTAAACATGTTCCCCATCAATCTACACACAATACCTCATAGTGACATCACAATACCCCATAATGACATCACAATACCCCATAATGACATCACAATACCCCATAATGACAAAGTGAAAACATTTTTTTTTTTAATTGTTGCAAATCTATTAAATATAAAAAGCAGAAATACCTTATAAGTATTCAGATCCTTTGCTATGAGACTCGAAATTGAGCTCAGGTGCCTCCTGTTTCCATTGATCATCCTTGAGATGTTTCTACAACTTGATTAGAGTCAACCTGTGGTAAATTCAATTGATTGGACAGGATTTGGAAAGGCAGTCAATTGTCTATATAAGGTCCCACAGTTGGCAGTGTATGTCAGAGCAAAAACCAAGCCATGAGGTCAAAGGAATTGTCCGTAGAGCTCCAAGTGTTATGGTGAGTGAATGAGGACCCAAAAGCGAACTAACTTAAACTGAGCTTCTTTAATAACCAAACATAGGTAGGCTCAGATAGACCGGCAGATTCCGACAGGACAGGACAAGGTTACAGCAAACATGACGATAGTCTGGCTCAGGCATGAAACACAAACAAGAATCCGACAAGGACAGGAACAGAAACAGAGAGAGATATAGGGACCTAATCAGAGGGAAAAAGGGAACAGGTGGGAAACGGGGTGAATGGGTAGTTAGAGGAGACAAGGAACAGCTGGGAGAAAGCGGGGGAGAAAAGGTAACCTAACAACGACCAGCAGAGGGAGACAGGGTGAAGGGAAAGGACAGAGACAAGACACAACATGACAGTACCCCCCCACTCACCGAGCGCCTCCTGGCGCACTCGAGGAGGAAACCTGGCGGCAACGGAGGAAATCCTCGATCAGCGCACGGTCCAGCACGTCCCGAGAGGGAACCCAACTCCTCTCCTCAGGACCGTACCCCTCCCAATCGACAAGGTACTGGTGACCACGGCCCCGAGGACGCATGTCCAAAATCCTGCGGACCCTGTAGATGGGTGCGCCCTCGACAAGGATGGGGGGGGGGGGGGGAAGACGAGCGGGGGCGCGAAGAACGGGCTTAATACAGGAGACATGGAAGACCGGGTGGACGCGACGAAGGTATCGCGGAAGAAGAAGTCGAACTGCGACAGGATTAATGACCCGAGAAATACGGAACGGACCAATGAACCGCGGGGTCAACTTGCGAGAAGCCGTCTTAAGGGGAAGGTTCTGAGTGGAGAGCCAAACTCTCTGACCGCGACAATATCTAGGACTCTTAGTTCTACGCTTATTAGCAGCCCTCACAGTCTGCGCCCTATAACGGCAAAGTGCAGACCTGACCCTCTTCCAGGTGCGCTCGCAACGTTGGACAAAAGCCTGAGCGGAGGGGACGCTGGACTCGGCGAACTGAGATGAGAACAGCGGAGGCTGGTACCCGAGGCTACTCTGAAAAGGAGATAGCCCGGTCGCAGACGAAGGAAGCGAGTTGTGGGCGTATTCTGCCCAGGGGAGCTGTTCTGACCAAGACGCAGGGTTGCGAAAAGAAAGACTGCGTAAGATGCGACCAATAGTCTGATTGGCCCGTTCTGCTTGACCGTTAGACTGGGGGTGAAAGCCGGAAGAGAGACTGACGGAAGCCCCAATCAAACGGCAAAACTCCCTCCAAAATTGAGACGTGAATTGCGGACCTCTGTCCGAAACGACGTCTGACGGAAGGCCATGAATTCTGAAAACATTCTCGATGATGATTTGTGCCGTCTCTTTAGCAGAAGGAAGCTTAGCAAGGGGAATGAAATGAGCCGCCTTAGAGAACCTATCGACAACCGTAAGAATAACAGTCTTCCCCGCTGACGAAGGCAGTCCGGTGACAAAATCTAAGGCGATGTGAGACCACGGTCGAGAGGGAATAGGAAGCGGCCTGAGACGGCCGGCAGGAGGAGAGTTACCGGACTTAGTCTGCGCGCAGACCGAACAAGCAGCCACGAAACGACGCGTGTCATGCTCCCGGGTGGGCCACCAAAAACGCTGGCGAATGGAAGCAAGCGTACCCCGAACGCCAGGGTGGCCGGCTAACTTGGCAGAGTGAGCCCACTGAAGAACGGCCAGACGAGTAGGAACGGGAACGAAAAGAAGGTTCCTAGGACAAGCGCGCGGCGACGGAGTGTGAGTGAGCGCTTGTTTTACCTGCCTCTCAATTCCCCAGACAGTCAACCCGACAACACGCCCCTCAGGGAGAATCCCCTCGGGGTCAGTGGAGGCTACTGAAGAACTGAAGAGACGAGACAAAGCATCAGGCTTGGTGTTCTTAGAGCCCGGACGATAAGAAATCACGAACTCGAAACGAGCGAAAAACAGCGCCCAACGCGCCTGACGCGCATTAAGTCGTTTGGCAGAACGGATGTACTCAAGGTTCCTATGGTCAGTCCAAACGACAAAAGGAACGGTCGCCCCCTCCAACCACTGTCGCCATTCGCCTAGGGCTAACCGGATGGCGAGCAGTTCGCGGTTACCCACATCATAGTTACGTTCCGACGGCGACAGGCGATGAGAAAAATACGCGCATGGGTGGACCTTGTCGTCAGAGAGGGAGCGCTGAGAAAGAATGGCTCCCACGCCCACCTCTGACGCGTCAACCTCGACAACGAACTGTCTAGAGACGTCAGGTGTAACAAGGATAGGAGCGGATGTAAAACGATTCTTGAGGAGATCAAAAGCTCCCTGGGCGGAAACGGACCACTTAAAGCACGTCTTGACAGAAGTAAGGGCTGTGAGAGGAGCTGCCACCTGACCGAAATTACGGATGAAACGACGATAGAAGTTTGCGAAGCCGAGAAAGCGCTGCAGCTCGACGCGTGACTTAGGGACGGGCCAATCAATGACAGCTTGGACCTTAGCGGGATCCATCTTAATGCCTTCAGCGGAAATAACAGAACCGAGAAATGTGACGGAGGAGGCATGAAAAGTGCACTTCTCAGCCTTCACAAAAAGACAATTCTCTAAAAGGCGCTGGAGGACACGTCGAACGTGCTGAACATGAATCTGGAGTGACGGTGAAAAAATCAGGATATCGTCAAGGTAAATGAAAACAAAGATGTTCAGCATGTCTCTCAGGACATCATTGACTAATGCCTGAAAGACAGCTGGAGCGTTAGCGAGGCCGAAAGGAAGAACCCGGTATTCAAAGTGCCCTAACGGAGTGTTAAACGCCGTCTTCCACTCGTCCCCCTCCCTGATGCGCACGAGATGGTAAGCGTTACGAAGGTCCAACTTAGTGAAAAACCTGGCTCCCTGCAGGATCTCGAAGGCTGAAGACATAAGAGGAAGCGGATAACGATTCTTCACTGTTATGTCATTCAGCCCTCGATAATCTATGCAGGGGCGCAGAGACCCGTCCTTCTTCTTGACAAAAAAAAACCCCGCTCCGGCGGGAGAGGAGGAGGGGACTATGGTACCGGCGTCAAGAGCTACAGACAAATAATCTTCGAGAGCCTTACGTTCGGGAGCCGACAGAGAGTATAGTCTACCCCGGGGGGGGGTGGTTCCCGGAAGGAGATCAATACTACAATCATACGACCGGTGTGGAGGAAGAGAGGTGGCCCTGGACCGACTGAACACCGTGCGCAGATCGTGATATTCCTCCGGCACCCCTGTCAAATCACCAGGCTCCTCCTGTGAAGAAGAGACAGAGGAAACAGGAGGGATAGCAGACATTAAACATTTCACATGACAAGAGACGTTCCAGGAGAGGATAGAATTACTAGACCAATTAATGGAAGGATTATGACAAACTAGCCAGGGATGGCCCAAAACAACAGGTGTAAAAGGTGAACGAAAAATTAAAAAAGAAATGGTTTCACTATGATTACCAGAAACAGTGAGGGTTAAAGGTAGCGTCTCACGCTGAATCCTGGGGAGAGGACTACCATCCAGGGCGAACAAGGCCGTGGGCTCCTTTAACTGTCTGAGAGGAATGTCATGTTCCCGAGCCCAGGTCTCGTCCATAAAACAGCCCTCCGCCCCAGAGTCTATTAAGGCACTGCAGGAAGCTGACGAACCGGTCCAGCGTAGATGGACCGACAAGGTAGTGCAGGATCTTGAAGGAGAGACAGGAGTAGTAGCGCTCACCAGTAGCCCTCCGCTTACTGACGAGCTCTGGCCTTTTACTGGACATGAAGTGACAAAATGACCAGCGGAACCGCAATAGAGACAGAGGCGGTTGGTGATTCTCCGTTCCCTCTCCTTAGTCGAGATGCGGATACCTCCCAGCTGCATGGGCTCAGCACCCGAGCCGGCAGAGGAAGATGGTAGTGATGCGGAGAGGGGGGCGACGGAGAGCGCGAGCTCCTTTCCACGAGCTCGGTGACGAAGATCAACCCGTCGCTCAATGCGAATAGCGAGTTCAATCAAGGAATCCACGCTGGAAGGAACCTCCCGGGAGAGAATCTCATCCTTTACCTCTGCGCGGAGACCCTCCAGAAGACGAGCGAGCAAGGCCGGCTCGTTCCAGCCACTGGAGACAGCAAGAGTGCGAAACTCAATAGAGTAGTCTGTTATGGATCGATTGCCTTGACATAGGGAAGACAGGGCCCTGGAAGCCTCCTCCCCAAAAACAGATCGATCAAAAACCCGTATCATCTCCTCCTTAAAGTCCTGATACTGGTTAGTACACTCAGCCCTTGCCTCCCAGATTGCCGTGCCCCACTCACGAGCCCGTCCAATAAGGAGAGATATGACGTAGGCGACACGAGCAGTGCTCCTGGAGTAAGTGTTGGGCTGGAGAGAAAACACAATATCACACTGGGTGAGGAACGAGCGGCATTCAGTGGGCTCCCCAGAGTAACACGGCGGGTTATTGATTCTGGGCTCCGGAGATTCGAAAGCCCTGGAAGTGGCCGGTGGATCGAGGCGGAGATGGTGAACCTGTTCTGTGAGGTTGGAGACTTGGGTGGCCAGGGTCTCAACGGCATGTCGAGCAGCAGACACTTCCTGCTCGTGTCTGCCTAGCATCGCTCCCTGGATCCCGACGGCTGAGTGGAGAGGATCCGAAGTCGCTGGGTCCATTCTTGGTCGGATTCTTCTGTTATGGTGAGTGAATGAGGACCCAAAAGCGAACTAACTTAAACTGAGCTTCTTTAATAACCAAACATAGGTAGGCTCAGATAGACCGGCAGATTCCGACAGGACAGGACAAGGTTACAGCAAACATGACGATAGTCTGGCTCAGGCATGAAACACAAACAAGAATCCGACAAGGACAGGAACAGAAACAGAGAGAGATATAGGGACCTAATCAGAGGGAAAAAGGGAACAGGTGGGAAACGGGGTGAATGGGTAGTTAGAGGAGACAAGGAACAGCTGGGAGAAAGCGGGGGAGAAAAGGTAACCTAACAACGACCAGCAGAGGGAGACAGGGTGAAGGGAAAGGACAGAGACAAGACACAACATGACACCAAGACAGGATTGTGTCGAGGCACAGATCTGGGGAAGGGTACCAAAACATTTCTGCAGCATTGAAGGTCCCCAAGAACACAGTGGTCTCCATAATTCTTAAATGGAAGAGCTGGCCGCCCAGCCAAACTGAGCAATTGGTGGAGAAGGGCCTTGGTCAAGGAGACTCTGACAGAGCTCTAGATTTCCTCTGTGGAGATGGGAGAACCTTCCAGGAGGACAACCATATCTGTAGCACTCCACCAATCAGGACTTTATGGTAGAGTGACCAGACGGAAGCCACTCCTCAGTAAAAGACACATGACAGCCCGTTTGGAGTTTGCCAAAAGGCACCTCAAGAACTCTCAGACCATGAGAAACAAGATTCTCTGGACTGGTGAAACCAAGATTGAACTCTTTGGCCTGAATGCCAAGCGTCATGTTTGGAGGAAACCTGGCACCATTCCTAGCATGGTGGGGGCAGCATCGTGCTGTGGGGATGTTTTTCAACGGCAGAGACTGGGAGACTAGTCAGGATCGAGGGAAAGATGAACGGAGCAAAGTACAGAGAGATCCTTGATGAAAACCTTCTCCAGAGCGGCTCAGGACCTCAGACTGGGGGCGATGGTTCGCCTTCCAACAGGACAACAACCCTAAGCACCCCGCTATCATCCAGAAGGCGAGGTCAGTACAGGTGCATCAAAGCTGGGACCGAGAGACTGAAAAACAGCTTCTATCTCAAGGCCATCAGACTGTTAAACAGCCACCACTAACACTGAGTGGCTGCTGCCAACACACTGACACTGACTCAACTCCAGCCACTTTAATAATGGGAATTGATGGGAAATGATGTAAATATATCACTAGCCACTTTAAACAATGCTACCTTATATAAATGTTACTTACCCTACATTATTCATCTCATATGCATACGTATATACTGTACTCTATATCATCGACGGTATCCTTATGTAATACATGTATCACTAGCCACTTTATACTATACTATGCCACTTTGTTTACATACTCATCTCATTTGTACATACTGTACCCGATACCATCTACTGTATCTTGCCTATGCTGCTCTGTACCATCACTCATTCATATATCCTTATGTACATATTCTTTTTCCCCTTACACTGTGTACAAGACAGTAGTTTTGGAATTGTTAGTTAGATTACTTGTTATTACTGCATTGTCGGAACTAGAAGCACAAGCATTTCGCTACACTCGCATTAACATCTGCTAACCATGTGTATGTGACAAATAAAATTTGATTTGATTTGATTTGATTTGATTTGATTTGAAGCAGATTGATGAGGGGGAAAAAAACAATTGAATCCATTTTAGAATAAGGCTGTAACGTAACAGAATGTGGAAAAAGCCCAGGGGTCTGAATACTTTCAGAATGCACTGTACATTGAGAGTCGCTAGAGTCTTGTGGCTTAAATGAAAAGTCTTGATCGTATAGTATGAAATAATATTTCAATATATTGAAGTCAATGTAATAAAATATATATTGAGTATATATTCAATATACATACACAGTACATTGAACATTTAATTTAGCTAAATATTTACTCAATATAATTCATCAATATCACAGAAAACTAACCAACCTGCAGTTCCATTTAGGGACCACAATGGAACTTAAGTCTCAGACTTCTTTTGTGATCTCCCAGTCACATACTTAAAAAGGTGCGTACATTGAGTATGTGTGTGTTTTCAATCAATCAATTAATCGATCAATCTGACATGTAGTGTAGCCACCAGTGCAGATCATCTGTAACAAACAACATCTCTTAAGCTAAGTCTATATATATCCTGCAGAACATAGGCGACAACATATCCCTGGATGCAGACGATACAAGGTGTGCACGGTAACATTGAGAACCTGACACAATTCATTTCCCTGAACCTATATGTTGTGCCTGAGTGAGTTTGTACTATGAGAACAGATAACTCATCTCCCTCTCTCTCTGTCTCTCTTTCTCTCTCTTTCTCTCTGTCTCTCTCTCTCTCTCTCTCTCCCTCTCTCTGACGCTCTCTCTCTCTCTCTCTCTCTCCTCTACTCTCTCTCTCTCTCTCTCTCTCTCTCGCTCTCTCTCTCTCTATGTCTCTCTTTCTCTCTCTGTCTCTCTCTCTCTCTCTCTCTCTGTCTCTGTCTCTGTCTCTGTCTCTCTCTCTCTCTCTCTCTCTCTCTCTCTCTCTCTCTCTCTCTCTCTCCCCCCCTCTCCCTATAAAACCATTCTATGCTACTGGTGCATGCTATGGTACCTGAGCAGACACGCACCAACAGTATGTAACTACCACCTACACACGTTTCAGTTCTGCCACATTGTCACTGTGATGCAGAAGAAGTTGTCCAAAATGTTTTGCAATTTGTTCAATACACTGAAAAACCATGTTACCCTGCCATCTACAAGGCCAGGGAAATACTGTTCTGAATTGGCAGTGAGGATATTTCAATGTATTACAGTTTGTTTGGATATCTCCATCTACTCTGTACATCTACATGGTGAGCAGAACATACATATTACTGAATAACCCTGCCTGACTCTGGGATCATGTAATTCAGGGTGATATCCAGGGTTTGTCTGAATAACCCTGCCTGACGCTGGGATCATGTAATTCAGGGTGATATCCAGGGTTTGTCTGAATAACCCTGCCTGACTCTGGGATCATGTAAATCAGGGTGATATCCAGGGTTTGTCTGAATAACCCTGCCTGACTCTGGGATCATGTAAATCAGGGTGATATCCAGGGTTTGTCTGAATAACCCTGCCTGACTCTGGGATCATGTAAATCAGGGTGATATCCAGGGTTTGTCTGAATAACCCTGCCTGACTCTGGGATCATGTAATTCAGGGTGATATCCAGGGTTTGTATGAATAACCCTGCCTGACTCTGGCATCATGTAATTCAGGGTGATATCCAGGGTTTGTCTGAATAACCCTGCCTGACTCTGGGATCATGTAAATCAGGGTGATATCCAGGGTTTGTCTGAATAACCCTGCCTGACTCTGGGATCATGTAATTCAGGGTGATATCCAGGGTTTGTCTGAATAACCCTGCCTGACTCTGGGATCATGTAAATCAGGGTGATATCCAGGGTTTGTCTGAATAACCCTGCCTGACTCTGGGATCATGTTATTCAGGGTGATATCCAGGGTTTGTCTGAATAACCCTGCCTGACTCTGGGATCATGTTATTCAGGGTGATATCCAGGGTTTGTCTGAATAACCCTGCCTGACTCTGGGATCATGTAAATCAGGGTGATATCCAGGGTTTGTCTGAATAACCCTGCCTGACTCTGGGATCATGTTATTCAGGGTGATATCCAGGGTTTGTCTGAATAACCCTGCCTGACTCTGGGATCATGTTATTCAGGGTGATATCCAGGGTTTGTCTGAATAACCCTGCCTGACTCTGGGATCATGTTATTCAGGGTGATATCCAGGGTTTGTCTGAATAACCCTGTCTGACTCTGGGATCATGTAATTCAGGGTGATATCCAGGGTTTGTCTGAATAACCCTGCCTGACTCTGGGATCATGTAATTCAGGGTGATATCCAGGGTTTGTCTGAATAACCCTGCCTGACTCTGGGATCATGTAATTCAGGGTGATATCCAGGGTTTGTCTGAATAACCCTGCCTGACTCTGGGATCATGTAAATCAGGGTGATATCCAGGGTTTGTCTGAATAACCCTGCCTGACTCTGGGATCATGTTATTCAGGGTGATATCCAGGGTTTGTCTGAATAACCCTGCCTGACTCTGGGATCATGTAATTCAGGGTGATATCCAGGGTTTGTCTGAATAACCCTGCCTGACTCTGGGATCATGTAATTCAGGGTGATATCCAGGGTTTGTCTGAATAACCCTGCCTGACTCTGGGATCATGTAATTCAGGGTGATATCCAGGGTTTGTCTGAATAACCCTGCCTGACTCTGGGATCATGTAATTCAGGGTGATATCCAGGGTTTGTCTGAATAACCCTGCCTGACTCTGGGATCATGTAATTCAGGGTGATATCCAGGGTTTGTCTGAATAACCCTGCCTGACTCTGGGATCATGTAAATCAGGGTGATATCCAGGGTTTGTCTGAATAACCCTGCCTGACTCTGGGATCATGTAATTCAGGGTGATATCCAGGGTTTGTCTGAATAACGCTGCCTGACTCTGGGATCATGTTATTCAGGGTGATATCCAGGGTTTGTCTGAATATAGGTTATTCTCTGGGATCATGTTATTCAGGGTGATATCCAGGGTTTGTCTGAATAACCCTGCCTGACTCTGGGATCATGTAATTCAGGGTGATATTCAGGGTTTGTCTGAATAACCCTGCCTGACTCTGGGATCATGTAAATCAGGGTGATATCCAGGGTTTGTCTGAATAACCCTGCCTGACTCTGGGATCATGTTAATCAGGGTGATATCCAGGGTTTGTCTGAATAACCCTGCCTGACTCTGGGATCATGTAAATCAGGGTGATATCCAGGGTTTGTCTGAATAACCCTGCCTGACTCTGGGATCATGTAAATCAGGGTGATATCCAGGGTTTGTCTGAATAACCCTGCCTGACTCTGGGATCATGTTAATCAGGGTGATATCCAGGGTTTGTCTGAATAACCCTGCCTGACTCTGGGATCATGTAATTCAGGGTGATGTCCAGGGTTTGTCTGAATAACCCTGCCTGACTCTGGGATCATGTAATTCAGGGTGATATCCAGGGTTTGTCTGAATAACCCTGCCTGACTCTGGGATCATGTAATTCAGGGTGATATCCAGGGTTTGTCTGAATAAGGGTTATTCTCTGGGATCATGTTATTCAGGGTGATTTCCAGGGTTTGTCTGAATAAGGGTTATTCTCTGGGATCATGTTATTCAGGGTGATTTCCAGGGTTTGTCTGAATAAGGGTTATTCTCTGGGATCATGTTATTCAGGGTGATTTCCAGGGTTTGTCTGAATAAGGGTTATTCTCTGGGACCATGTCATTCAGGGTGATATCCAGGGTTTGTCTGAATAACCCTGTTGACGCTGGGATCATGTAATTCAGGGTGATTTCCCAGGGTTCGTCTTAATAAGGGTTATTCTCTGGGACCATGTAATTCAGGGTGATATCCAGGGTTTGTCTGAATAACCCTGCCTGACTCTGGGATCATGTAATTCAGGGTGATATCCAGGGTTTGTCTGAATAACCCTGCCTGACTCTGGGATCATGTTATTCAGGGTGATATCCAGGGTTTGTCTGAATAACCCTGCCTGACTCTGGGATCATGTAATTCAGGGTGATATCCAGGGTTTGTCTGAATAACCCTGCCTGACTCTGGGATCATGTAAATCAGGGTGATATCCAGGGTTTGTCTGAATAACCCTGCCTGACTCTGGGATCATGTAAATCAGGGTGATATCCAGGGTTTGTCTGAATAACCCTGCCTGACTCTGGGACCATATAGAAATATAATGTATAGAATATATCTATATCTATATCTATGTTTTTAACACTATATAAATACAAGGGTATATTTATAATGCTATTCTCATGAAATAGTGTATTTATAATTCATTACTCATGCAAGCGCATATTTATGACTCTTTACTCAGACAAGGTCATATTTATGAATCTATACCCATACAAGGGTATATTTATGAAGCTATACCCATACAAGGGGATATGTTTAACTCTTCACCCATACAAGGGTATATTTATGAAGCTATACCCATACAAGGGGATATGTTTAACTCTTTACCCATACAAGGGGATATGTTTAACTCTTCACCCATACAAGGGGATATGTTTAACTCTTCACCCATACAAGGGGATATGTTTAACTCTTCACCCATACAAGGGGATATGTTTAACTCTTCACCCATACAAGGGGATATGTTTAACTCTTTACCCATACAAGGGTATATTTATGAATCTATACCCATACAAGGGTATATTTATGAAGCTATACCCATACAAGGGGATATGTTTAACTCTTCACCCATACAAGGGGATATTTATGAAGCTATACCCATACAAGGGTATATTTATGAAGCTATACCCATACAAGGGTATATTTATGAAGCTATACCCATACAAGGGTATATTTATGAAGCTATACCCATACAAGGGTATATTTATGAAGCTATACCCATACAAGGGTATATTTATGAAGCTATACCCATACAAGGGTATATTTATGAAGCTATACCCATACAAGGGTATATTTATGAAGCTATACCCATACAAGGGGATATGTTTAACTCTTTACCCATACAAGGGTATATTTATGAAGCTATACCCATACAAGGGGATATGTTTAACTCTTTACCCATACAAGGGGATATGTTTAACTCTTTACCCATACAAGGGTATATTTATGAAGCTATACCCATACAAGGGGATATTTATGAAGCTATACCCATACAAGGGTATATTTATGAAGCTATACCCATACAAGGGTATATTTATGAAGCTATACCCATACAAGGGTATATTTATGAAGCTATACCCATACAAGGGGATATGTTTAACTCTTCACCCATACAAGGGGATATGTTTAACTCTTCACCCATACAAGGGTATATTTATGAAGCTATACCCATACAAGGGTATATTTATGAAGCTATACCCATACAAGGGTATATTTATGAAGCTATACCCATACAAGGGGATATGTTTAACTCTTCACCCATACAAGGGGATATGTTTAACTCTTCACCCATACAAGGGTATATTTATGAAGCTATACCCATACAAGGGTATATTTATGAATCTATACCCATACAAGGGTATATTTATGAAGCTATACCCATACAAGGGGATATGTTTAACTCTTCACCCATACAAGGGGATATGTTTAACTCTTTACCCATACAAGGGGATATGTTTAACTCTTTACCCATACAAGGGGATATGTTTAACTCTTCACCCATACAAGGGGATATGTTTAACTCTTTACCCATACAAGGGGATATTTATGAAGCTATACCCATACAAGGGGATATTTATGAAGCTATACCCATACAAGGGGATATGTTTAACTCTTTACCCATACAAGGGGATATTTATGAAGCTATACCCATACAAGGGGATATGTTTAACTCTTCACCCATACAAGGGGATATGTTTAACTCTTCACCCATACAAGGGTATATTTATGAAGCTATATCCATACAAGGGGATATGTTTAACTCTTCACCCATACAAGGGTATATTTATGAAGCTATACCCATACAAGGGGATATGTTTAACTCTTCACCCATACAAGGGTATATTTATGAAGCTATACCCATACAAGGGGATATGTTTAACTCTTCACCCATACAAGGGGATATGTTTAACTCTTTACCCATACAAGGGGATATGTTTAACTCTTCACCCATACAAGGGGATATGTTTAACTCTTCACCCATACAAGGGTATATTTATGAATCTATGCTCATAAAATGGTCATTGTAAAACCATGCTTTCTGTCTGACTACATACAGAACCAGTCAAAAGTTTGGACACATCTACTCATTCAAGGGGTTTTTCTTTATTTTTAGAGTAGTAGTGACGACGTCAAAACGTTGAAATAACACATATGGAATCACGTGGTAACCAACAAAAAGTGGAAAACAAATTTAAAAATATTTTATATTTGTGATTCTTCAAAGTAGCCACCCTTTGCTTTGGTGCCAGCTTTGAACACTCTCTGCATTCTCTCAACCAGCTTCATGAGGTAGTCACAATGGAATGCATTTCAATTAACAGGTGTGTTGTGACAAGGTAGGGGTGGTATACAGAAGATCTCCTTATTTGGTAAAAGACCAAGTCCATATTATGGCAAGAAGAGCTCAAATACTGCTGCTACTCGCTGTTTATTATCTATGCATAGTCACTTCACCCCCACTTCCAAGTACAGATTACCTCAACTAACCTGTACCCCTGCACACTGACTCAGTACCGGTGGCCCCTTGTATATAGATAGTTGTGTTACTTTTAATTATTACTTTTTATTTTAGTCTACTTGGTAAATATTTTCTAAAACTCTTCTTGAACTGCACTGTTGGTAAAAGGCTTGTAAAGTAAGCATTTGACGCTAGTCTACACTTGTTGTATTCGGCGAATGTGACAAATAAAGTTGGATTTGATTAGAATTTCTGCAAAGAAACCACTACTAAAGGACAAAAATAAGAAGGAGAGATATCCCTCTAGTGGCGTGTGGGCTGTGCTTTGGCAAAGTGGGTTATATCCTGCCTGTTTAGGAAACGGCACTGAAAATCAACATCTGTCCACCTCAGTGTAGTTTTGACATGGCTGCTTTGTAGATGCAGTGCACTCCAAACAACCTAGCCAAAAGACAGCCAATATCACACTCTCTAGCTCAATGTGTTAATTGAGAACTTATTTGTATTGCTTTTAATCTTTTTAAATGAATATCTTATTAACACTTTGTTCTAGCTAGCTATTTGTGTAGGTAGCTATCTTCCGACCCCTCCTGTCTCAGCCTCCAGTATTTATACAGCAATAATTTATGTATCGGGGGCTAGGGTCAGTCTGTTATATATAGTATTTCTCCTGTCTTATCCAGTGTCCTGTGTGAACTTAAGTATGCTCTCTCTAATTCTCTCTCTCGGAGGAGGAGGACCTGAGCCCTAGGACCATGCCTTAGGACTACCTGGCCTGATGACTCCTTGCTGTCCCCAGTCCACCTGGCCGTGCTGCTGCTCCAGTTTCAACTGTTCTGCCTGCGGCTATGGAACCCTGACCTGTTCACCGGACATGCTACCTGTCCCAGACCTGCTGTTTTCAACTCTCTAGAGACAGCAGGAGTGGTAGAGATACTCTGAATGATCGGCTATGAAAAGCCAACTGACATTTACTGACCTGGTGCTGACCTGTTGCACCCTCGACAACCACTGTGATTCTTATTATTTGATTCTTATTATTTGATCATGCTGGTCATCTATGAACATTTGAACATCTTGGACATGTTCTGTTATAATCTCCACCCGGCACAGCCAGAAGAAGACTGGCCACCCCTCATAGCCTCTCTAGGTTTCTCTCTAGGGTTTTTCCTAGATTCTGGCCTTTCTATGGAGTTTTTCCTAGCTGCCGTGCTTCTACATCTGCATTGCTTGCTGCTTGGGGTTTTAGGCTAGATTTCTGTATGGCACTTTGTCACATCAGCTGATGTAAGAAGTGCTTTATAAATACATTTGATTGATTGATAGATTGAGACTTGCTTGGGCCAAGAAACATGAGCAATGGACATGGCATTGAGGAGTACACCACATCAGTCACTGGTTTTATCAATAAGTGCATTGAGGGAACGTGTGACTGTGCGTACACACCCCAACCAGAAGCCATGGATTTCAGGCAACATTCGCACTGAGCTAAAGGGTAGAGATGCCGCTCACATGCAGACACACCCACATACAGACACATACTGTACAGACACATACAGACACACACAGACACATACAGACACATACAGACACACACAGACACATACAGACACATACAGACACATACAGACACATACAGAGACACCCACATACAGACACACCCACACACATACAGACACATACAGACACATGCAGAAATATACAATCACATACAGACACATACAGACACATACAGACACACCCACATACAGACACTTACAGACACATTCAGACACATACAGACATATACAGAAACACCCACATACAGACACATACACCCACATACAGACACATACAGACACATACAGACACATACAGACACACCCACATACAGACACATACAGACACACCCACACACAGACACATACAGACACATACAGACACATACAGACACACCCACATACAGACACATACAGACACACCCACATACAGACACATACAGACACACCCACATACAGACACATACAGACACACACAGACACATACAGAAACACCCACATACAGACACACCCACATACAAACACATACAGACACACCCACATACAGACACATACAGACACACCCACATACAGACACATACAGACACATACAGACACATACAGACACATACAGACACACCCACATACAGACACACCCACATACAGACACACCCACATACAGACACACCCACATACAGACACACCCACATACAAACACATACAGACACACCCACATACAGACACATACAGACACACCCACATACAGACACATACAGACACACCCACATACAGACACATACAGACACACCCACATACAGACACATACAGACACATACAGACACATACAGACACATACAGACACACCCACTTACAGACACATACAGACACATACAGACACATACAGACACACCCACATACAAACACATACAGACACACCCACATACAGACACATACAGACACACCCACATACAAACACATACAGACACACCCACATACAGACACATACAGACACACCCACATACAGACACATACAGACACATAAAGAAACACCTACATACAGACACATACAGAAACACCCACATACAGACACATACAGGCACATACAGACATATACAGACACGCCCACGTACAGACACATGCAGACACACCCACATACAGACACACCCACATACAGACACATGCAGACACATACAGACACATACAGACACATATAGAACCCATACAGACACAGCTGCATACAGAACACATCCAGAACAGATATCCCTGCATGGGATCTCCTTGTTGCAGAATCAGTAGCAGCACATGGAAGTGCCTCTGTTGCAAGGCGCGAGAAGAGAAAACTTAACTTAACAGACCTATGCATTAAACATATTGCAGAATACAGTGTAACATTCATCACTGTCATGGAAGGAGTTTGTATACATTTAAATGCACTGGAGCATGCTGGGGATTTTTTTTCTCTCCATCCTTTGTCTATGTGTGTGAGTATGTCTACATGGAATCAGTATAAAACAGCACTAGGGATTTTTTGTAGAGTTTTTTTCTGAGTGAGAATGTTACTTATATGGTTGTAACTATAAGGAATGCCTTCTTTCAAAAACACAATCCTTTCAGAACTATTTTTAAGCCTTTCTGTTGAATTGTTCAGGACGGGGAAGTTAGTTTGGGTTAGGATAAAAATCTATTCAAATGTCAATTCACTCTGTAAAAAAAAAGAAGGATTTTTATTGAGATTTGTGGGCGCAGCTTGTTCAAGAATGTAGACTGGTTTAAAAACAATCATGGCTTTAAGTGCTATTGGGGACCAAGGCAAGCTTATGCCTATGCTGGTGGCTGACAGTTTAAACATTAAAATAAATTACCTAACCTTTCCAACACCCAGTGACAAAAACAGGAAAAATGAAAGATAATGGGTTATTATTCAGTGAGGGATCCTATACATAATAATGATATCATCAATAATGGTGGTGGTGAAACACTGAGGCTCCTGCGGCTTTAAAAAAAAATACATTTAATGGAATTACTTTCTGGAATCATCAGTCCTAGTCCAGTCTTTAGCTATTCAGCTGGAAACAAGACAGGATGAAACAAGGAGGAGGAAAAAGGGACAGAGTTTGTTAGAGTTTATTTATGTGTAAGAGAATGAGAAGGAGAGCGAGAGAGAGAGAGAGAGACAGAGAGAGAGACAGAGAGAGAGAGAGACAGAGAGAGACAGAGAGAGAGAGAGACAGAGAGCGAGAGAGAGACAGAGCGAGAGAGAGACAGAGAGAGAGAGAGACAGAGAGAGAGAGAGACAGAGAGACAGAGAGAGAGACAGAGAGACAGAGAGAGAGACAGAGAGAGAGAGAGAGAGAGAGAGAGAGAGAGAGAGAGAGAGAGAGAGAGAGAGAGTGAGAGAGATACAGAGAGAGAGACAGAGAGAGAGAGAGAGAGAGAGAGAGAGAGAGAGAGAGAGACAGAGAGCGAGAGAGAGACAGAGAGGGAGAACAGAGAGAGAGAGAGGTGGGGTGAAGCAGGAGAGAGGGAGAGAGAGACAGAGAGAGGCAGAGAGAGAGAGAGAGACAGAGAGAACAGAGAGAGAGAGACAGAGAGAGAGAAGGGGGGGGTGAAACAGAAGAGAGAGGGGAATGTATTGTATTCTAATTCTTTTAAGACTGTTTTCAACCTACACTCGGTCATGAGTCAATTTGCCAAATAACACAAGCAGAACCACACAGAATAGCCACATCAGTACCTACTTAAAGTACACAACAGTAAGTGGCCAATAGACTTACAAAGTATTGCAGTGCCCGCCTGACAAATGCAATAAACAGCAGTATCCCTCAGCTCAGACAGACAGAACAGAGCTAGGTGTTGCTGGCTGATGGCTGGCTGTGCTCCATAGCCCTCTGCCCTGCCCACCTCCTCTCTATGGAAGCCAGGGTGGAAGATGTTGGAGGGTGGAGGGGAGGACGAGGGGGTTGAGGAGGTGGGCTTGGGGTGGAGGGTAGAGGCTGGAGGCTGGGATGGCACAGGGGACTTCAGGGTGGTGTAAGGGTGGGGGACGAGGGGGATCGGGGTGGGGTGGGGGTCGGGGGATACAAGAGACTGGCACAGCGAAGCCGACCGACATGTGGGGAGGTGTGTGTGGGGAGGTGTGTGAGGGGAGGTGTGTATGGGGCTACAATCTACAGAACAAATGAGGGTACTACTGCCTGTCATATTTCACTTTTTATTTTTTCTAAATAAGACAAAGCCCTTTACTGTGAGGAGCAGGCCGGGCTGGGGTGCATCCCAATTGGCACGCTGTTCCCTAAATAGAGCCCTACAGGCCCTGGTCAAAAGTAGTGCACTATAAAGAGAATAGGGTGCCATTTAGGACCCCCCCTGAGTATGAAGCTCTCAGGGAGGGGATAAACAGCTGGGTGACGCTGCTGCCTCCACCTCCCCAGCACTGTGACAGGCACTGACATAAATCTGTAGAAAAGGGATTATGATGAGGAAAAGTGATCAAGCAAATGAAATATCCTTGGCTTCAGCGTATAACTCAGACGCGTGAGGCTGAGCTTTATAGTCCTCTACTCTAGGAGAGACATACCTAGCATGTCCTGGGCAATTTGCTGTTCTTATTGCCCTATGTTCAGGCCTTTACTCAAGCTAAGTCTGTGTGTGTGTGTGTGTGTGTGTGTGTGTGTCAAATCAAACCAAAGTTTATTGGTCACAGTTTAGCAGACGTTATAGCAGGTGCACGCCCTTACAACAACCCAAAAACAGGAAAAGAAAATGGAAAAAAGAGAGGTATTTATTAACAGTACCAGTGGAAAGTTTGGACATTCAAGGGTTGTTCTTGATTTGTACTATTTTCTACATTTTATAATAATAGTGAAGACATCAAAACTATGAAATAACACATACGGAATCATGTAGTAACCAAAAAATGTGTTAAATAAATCTATATATTATATATTATATTTTTCTTCAAAGTAACCAACCGTTGCCTTGATGACAGCTTTTCACATATAGATACAATGCGTACAACAACAACAAAAGTAAACTTTTTGAAAAAGATTTTATTGTGTTACAAAGTGGGATTCAAATATATTTAATTGTAATTGTTTTCATTGATCTACACACAATACTCCATAATGTCAACGTGAAAATAAATTCTATAAAATATTTTCAAATTAATAAAAACTATTATAAATATTATTCGCCCTATTGTTTTAGGTAAGCCTAAATTCGTTCAGAAGTAAAAATTTGACTTAACAAATCACATAATAATTTATATGGACTCACTCTGTGTGAAATAATAGAGTTTGACATGATTTTTAAGGTCCCTCAGTCAAGTGTCGAATTTCAAGGTCAGATTCAACTACAAAGACCAGGGAGCTTTTCGGAAGACTCATGAAGAAGGCCAGTGAAGTCATCACAATGTTGTTGATTCATCCTCAGTTTTGTCACATCACAGCCATTGAACTAGTTGTTTTAAAATCACCAATGACCTCATGTTAACATCCCTGAGCAGTTTCATTCCTGTCCTGCAGCTCAGTTCAGAAGATCGACCGTATCCCTGAGCAGTTTCCTTCCTGTCCTGCAGCTTAGTTCAGAAGATGGACCGTATCTTTCATGTGGTTTAATGCATCATCCACAGCATAATTCATCACTTGACTGTACTTAAAGAGATATTCAATGTCTGATTTGTAATTGTTACCCATCTACCAATCACAATAATGACCTAAATGACAGAGAGAAAATAATCATTAAAATATACAGAAAAACATTATTACAAAACATTCATATGCACGTACACAACAAGGCACTAAAATATTACTGAATTTAAAAAAAAACATGGTAAAGGAATATACCTTTTGTCCTAAATGTAAAAACTTCAGTTTCGGGCAAATCCAAAACAACAAATCACTGAGTACCTGCCTCCTTATTTTCAAGCATGGTGGTGGCTGCATCATGGTATGGGTATGCTTGGGACTGGGGAGTTTTTCAGGATGAAAATAAACAGGATGGAGCTAAGCACAGGCAAAACCCTAGAAGTAAACCTGCTTCAGTCTGCTTTACACCAGACACTCGGAGAGGAATCACCCTTTTAGCAGGACAATAACCTACAACACAAAGCCAGATCTACACTGGACTGCTTACCAATAAGACAGTGAATGTTCCTGAGTGGCCAAGTTACCGTTTTGAGAGGTGCAGAGGGCTGCCTTAATCGACATCCACGTCATCAGTGCCTGGGGAACAGTAGGGTAACTGCCTTACTCTGGGGCAGAACAACAGATTTTTACCTTGTCAGCTCTGGGATTCGATCCAGGAACCTTTCGGTTATTGGCCAAAAGTTTTTACCCGACAGGCTACCTACTTATCTTATCTAAACAAGGTATATTAGTGTTTTATGTTTCTTTAATAAAAAATGTTAAACAAAATCTTCCACTTTGATATTACAGAGTATTTTGTGTAGATCATTGACAAAAAAATGAAAATGCAATCCATTTTAATCCCACTTTGTAACACAATAAAATGTTATGTATTTTTCACATCTCAGACACGTGTAGAGTGGCGAACCGTCATTCAGGGCAGAGCACCGCCTGTTTTGAGCCAAACCTGTTTTGCATGTTATTTTCACAATAATGTCATGTCACATATCAGTTCGCAAACTATGTTAAAAAAAACTCACTGAGTTAATAAAGTCTCATACAAAAATGGTCTCTTTTATTACTTTCTTGAGTAAAGAAGCTCCAAAATGCAGGTGATTCAGCCGTGCTCAGTGCTTTCTGTGGTGGTGAGGCAGCCAGTGGAAAATACAGAGCGTAGGGGTTGGTCATGTTCTCTAGTTGCACCATGATTGGCTCAGTGTTCTGTCACTCATGGGGACACTACGTCACCGCAAAATCAAAGGGGAGAGCTTGGAAATTCAAGCCCCTTAGGTGCTGCCATAGATCTACAGTAGAAGTTCCCATCCAAGAAGGCTCAAGGTCATTGGCCACAGATAAAATGATGTTAAATATCTACCGTAGCTTTGAATGGACTGATCATGTCAACATCATACTTTCAAAATCTTAACTAGCAAGCTAGACAAGTAGTCATCATCATGAATCAAGTTGACAATCTACTGGCAAATCCTTTTCAATCCTTCAAATATGAAGAGAAATTCTAGATAAAACGTATTGGTGCTCATCGGCCATTGGACGTAAACATTACACAACCAGTTGGATATCGCAAATTCAACAATGAGTGGTTTGGAAGGAATCAGTGGTTAACTGCAAGCATTGCAAGGCAATCACTAGCCTGCTATTCAGTGGAGTGGGTGTGTTGTCCAGGTCTGTGTTTAAGGGTCTCTTTTCCAAGATTAAAAGGATAAACATTCACATGCAACACCATGGGCCAGAAAAGTTTATATACATTGGCCATGTTGTCAATTCAGCACGAGTTCTGCTGCATTCAAGACAACTGGGAACTCGGATTGGGAAAATACGTATTGAACAGTCATCCAACTCAGAATTCCAAATCGGGGACACTGGTCTCTTTCTAAAGCTTTGACCTGAAGATCACTGATGTCATGATTCAACCTTGTTTTTTTTCAGAGTTCCCAGTTGTCTTGAAAGCACCATAAATCCAGAGAATGCCTGACGTTGATGACAAAAGAAGAACAGCCACGCCACCTTCCTGTTCAAGTGAGCACAGGACAACAAGGTGAGTCCAAAAATGTATTGTATGCTGCTGCATAAAAGATACTACGTGTATGTTGTGTATTAAGCTGTTAGTAGCTCATGTACTCACACTAATAATTTGGTCCCTTTCCCCCTCATAACTTGTAGCCTATAGCCTGTTTTAGAGAAATGTAATCATTGAATATCGTAAGAGCTTATATGCCCCCTTTATTTATCCTACGTTTCTGACTTGGTGTACAGGGATAATACTGTAAGAAGGCCCAGGTTCTGAAATCTATTGCTGTGCTGTGCTGTGCTGTGCTGAACAAATAATTATATATTTGGAATTTGGAATTTACTATACCTGTACTGTACTGTACCATACTGTACTGTACTGTGGAGTCTATACATGGTGATGATCTACTGACCATAGCTGTACTGTACTGTGGAGTCTATATATGGTGATGATCTACTGACCATAACTGTACTGTTCTGTGGAGTCTATACATGGTGATGATCTACTGGCCATAACTGTACTGTACTGTGGAGTCTATACATGGTGATGATCTACTGACCATAACTGTTCTGTACTGTGGAGTCTATACATGGTGATGATCTACTGACCATAACTGTTCTGTGGAGTCTATACATGGTGATGATCTACTGACCATAACTGTTCTGTACTGTGGAGTCTATACATGGTGATGATCTACTGACCATAACTGTACTGTGGAGTCTATACATGATGATGATCTACTGACCATAACTGTACTGTACTGTGGAGTCTATACATGATGATGATCTACTGACCATAACTGTACTGTACTCTGCTGTGGAGTCTATACATGGTGATGATCTACTGACCATAACTGTACTGTACTGTGGAGTCTATACATGGCGATGATCCATAACTGATCAATACATCCAGTCAGCTAGACAGTTGGGTATGAGCTGCCTCACTGCAATCCCAGGGGACTGGGTTGTGTATCGGCCTTTTAAATACACACACACACACACACACACACACACACACACACACACACACACACACACACACACACACACACACACACACACACACACACACACACACACACACACACACACACACACACACACACCTGGCAGACAGAGCACCTCCAGACTCGTCCTGTCCCGTGCCCCAGTTAATTCCCTAATTTGATCTAGAAGAGTGTCACATAAAGCAGTTCTATGATCCTAAATGAGAAATATGTGGATTTTATGAACTGTAAATGAGCGCTCCTTCATGGATGGTTATTTTAGTGTCAAAATATATTAAACAAATATAAAAAGGAGAAGGGCTACAGGGACAGTTGGTTCTCCACGGTCAGCACTGCACTGTAGTTAGTTAGCTGTTTATCGGATTCCTGTGTGTTTTTATTCAATACAATTGGGATCGGTTATCAGTACTGATGATTTTAATATACACACCGTTTTTGAAGTCACTGGTGTAAATGATATTTGAGCATAAACATTTTCATCGCCTCCTGTGCAATGTCAATGAACACGGTGAAATGTTCACGGGAAAACTTGTTAATAATTCATTATTTATTTGGCAATAATGTCTTACAGAAATGCAATGCTTAAATTAAATCACATTTGTTGTAATAGTAACTGATTGTGAATAAATCTGTTAATTTATGTTCAGTTCTGGTCCAAGCTGTTTTTTTTTTTCTTCCATAAAATGAATGCCTGCCTCCCTTATTAAACGCAGTTCAAATGCATCTTACGAAAATACTTCAATTGCAAAATTGAATGGAACTCGTAGTGCACTAGTATTCATGTGTTCTTAGAGTTAAAGGGAGCCTACGAGAACATGGGTAAACGCAACGAGATGTGTCTCTTCTATTAAGAATAAAATTGGTTAATACAAAGGCATGTCGGTAATAACAATGTCCTTTCCGCGGTGACAAAGACAAAGTGCCCGGTGCGTTTGGAGCGTACCAGCCACCAGCCGGGGAGACAACTGACGGCTGAAGCTTTGGGAGAGCATTTGAATTCCACGTCCCAAGAAGAGGCAGCCCGTCATTAAAAAACCCTAATTTCTGTGTCAGGTAGACTTACAGGTAATCGATCATCTTGTCAAAGTGGTTTATTTTTTTTGTGCCCTGTTTCAAAGTGAATTCTACTTCTTTCCAATTAAACTTGTTGCTGAAAAAAATAAAAAAACGTCTCTAGCTATTAAAGGTACATTTTGCCATGTTAGATTTTTTTCCCGCCCACTGAAGGAAGGTAATTTCCCAACGTTTTGAGGAAGAAACCCATGGGAAATACATGGGACTTCCAGGACCATTTTCTATAGAGCTGACCTGAACAGGATTACTGATCCTTTCAGCTCACTCATTTATCTCAATATTATCTCAATACATCTGTGACTATATATTATTAAATAGGATTCTATATTATTTAATTAAACTACTGTAACTCAATATTATCTCAATACATCTGTGACTATATATTATTAAATAGGATTTTATATTATTTAATTAAACTACTGTAACTCAATATTATCTCAATACATCTGTGACTATATATTATTAAATAGGATGTTATATTATTTAATTAAACTACTGTAACTCATGCCAGTAAATTCATGTCTCTGACATATTTCCGGCAAACTATTTTAATTGTGTCCTTGAACAGTTGTTGCTATCATGTAAATAATAACTGTAAATTGACTCGCTATTAGAACTTGTTAATTTCATAACTTGCTAACTATCGTTAATAGCTTCCACATCAGTGGCTATTGTACCAACTCTAACCATAATGTTGTCTTTGTCCATTGATGTAAACAAGACAGACGGTAGACATAACAGTTTCATTGCCCACATTAAGCAATTTGTCTTTTTCTCTGTGGGCCTTTAGCTTAAACCAATGATTGGCAGGTGCCTTGGGCTACAGAATGGACTGTTTGGGGGCACGTTTTCCTGTTCTGTTCCTTCCCTGAAACCTTCACTCAACCTGACACACTGCCGTCCTGTCCTGAATAGCCACCATGTCTCTCCAAAACAATGTGCATCAACCAACCAACCATTTCCAACCATGGAAATATCTCTGCATAAAAGCCATTTATTGGTACATTTCTAAAATGTTAACGGTTGTCAGCTTCAATTGTCTTTTAAAGGACCCCTCTCCTCACCTGGGGATAAAATGCCTGCGCCTGTTCTGGAGGGAGGGATTCTCCGAGTCCTCTTGCTCTCTGACAGACAGTGACAAACCCTCCCTGGCCTGCCAGCCCAATGGCCTCAGCGGGGCCTATGTGGGAGCTAATGCTCCTTTGTCCCTGGCTCTAATTTATTTATGTGGCTAATCTTCAGGGGGTGGAGCGGCACGGCTCAGAGGTGTGCCGTTTTACGGGAAGAGCCATTGGAGGGATCAGCGACCTTGTGAAGCCTTTGCCATAAAAAAAGCGGTAATTCATTTCACTTATCAGCTGAGATCGGTCTTGTTTTATCAGTGACACGAATGAAGAATGTCAAGACAAGGGGGCGTGAAATGTTCCAAAATAAAACGCTAGCCAAAAAAGTTTGAGATGAAAAAAACTCCTGTATCGTGCTGCCCTTCACTTTGAAGCCAGAATACCCCCCTCTTCTATATGAGTTCTTAATTCTGAGGTTCTTAATTCGCAGGTTCTTAATTCTCAGATTCTTAATTCTCAGGTTCTAAAATCTCAGGTTCTTAATTGTCAGGTTCTTAATTCTCAGGTTCTTGATTCTCAGGTTCTTATTTCTCAGGTTCTTAATTCTCAGGTTCTAAAATCCCAGGTTCTTAATTCTCAGGTTCTTGATTCTCAGGTTCTTATTTCTCAGGTTCTTAATTCTCAGGTTCTAAAATCCTAGGTTCTTAATTATCAGGTTCATAATTCTCAGGTTCTTAATTCTCAGGTTCTTGATTCTAAAAAAAATCAGTTGGTCCAATAGTTCATTTAAAGTGGAACTGACATCGTTTCAACTACTTTACACAAATGAAACAAACAGATAATCATCATTTAGCTCTAAAATATCAAATTCACAGTTCATGCTTCAAAAAACACTTTGTAAGAGGTTTTAAAAACAGGTTATATTTGACTCAAAATTCCATTATATTTCAACTGACCTGAGCCCTAGGACCATGCCCCAGGAATACCTGACATGATGACTCCTTGCTGTCCCCAGTCCACCTGACTGTGCTGCTGCTCCAGTTTCAACTATTCTGCCTTATTATTATTCGACCATGCTGGTCATTTATGAACATTTGAACATCTTGACCATGTTTTGTTATAATCTCCACCCGGCACAGCCAGAAGAGGACTGGCCACCCCACATAGCCTGGTTCCTCTCTAGGTTTCTTCCTAGGTTTTGGCCTTTCTAGGGAGTTTTTCCTAGCCACCGTGCTTCTTCACCTGCATTGCTTGCTGTTTGGGGTTTTAGGCTGGGTTTCTGTACAGCACTTTGAGATATCAGCTGATGTACGAAGGGCTATATAAAATAAATTTGATTTGATTTGATTTGATTTGATTATGTAGAATAAGGCATTGTTGACTGATTAACTGGATGTGTTTAATGCACGATGAATGAATCCACCAATACATGTCTAGATACTCCAATAAATATAGGTTGTAAATCACAGCTAGAACATTGTTTTCTGCATCCAGCCATTCAGGGAATGAACTGTTTCTGTTTCACTCACACAATATATTTTGGACAAAAATGTACAAAAAAGTCAGTGATTGGGAATCTAATCACAATCAATGTATGTAGGCCTATTTATTTAACATGCTAAATGGGCTTCATAGCTAAGTCATGTAACTAGCTAGAACCTAAAGTGACCCTGGGGCCGGCCGAGCAGGCTACCATTTCTCATCGTATTCACAGTGCAATTTGACTGTCAACTACACGCTGAAAACGTTTGAGAGGGTTCATCTATTGTCCCCTGTGCTAGAGCTTAGCTCAACAGGCTCGGGATAACATTGTTGTTGTTGTTGCTGCTGTGCTTAAGCAACTGAGGGGCAGAGAGCCTATCTGTTGGTGGTTTGATCAATAGGACCGTAACGTTCCCAAAAGTATGGCTCCCATGGTAGTTATGTATTATCAGAAAACCATTCGGGTTTGGTGTTTTTTTTTCTATTGCCCTCTTAACAATGGTCTGAGCAACAGTAGTTGTGTTCTGCTGCCAGTAAACACAGTCCAATGCAACACCAATGTGAACGGCATAGGCCGGTATGGCATGGTCGATTTGCATAATAGGCTTACTCCAGCTGTGACTGGGTATTGTGCACGACAAAGTTGTTTATTTGTTTTTATTTACTAGCGGTTATTGTGCTCGTTCGTCACAAAAGGAACGGATATGTATCGCATTCATCCAGAGGATGTTTATAAAAAAAAAATATTTGAATTAGATTTAAATGGTTCGAAATCTGTGTCAGTTCCTCTTTAAGTTGTGTTAGTACTTTTAGATGTTAATTCGAAGATGTGTGAATGTGTCTGTGAAAGTTGCTGTTTAGATGGTTGACGTGCCCGTGGTGTGTGAGGAAGGGTGAGGGGTGCTGCTGCACACGTCTCCCTGAAGATTCAGTGTCAGAAAGGAGACCACATTCATCCTCACAGCACACTATTTATTTGGACATAGATGCTATGGCAGCAGAAACCCAGAGTGGAAGGAGACGGAGAGCTGATTAACAGGGAACCTACCCACAATGCACCGCGTTGACAAATGATTGACTTGGAACAGTATCTAAGGCGATCAGGATAAAGTACCAACCATTTCAAGGCTCAGCAAAATTCTAATTCTAATTAGACTTGTGCACCACTATTCCAAATAAAAAATTGTTCCCCCGGCATTTCGGCTACTATCGAGTGTCTCTTTTTCTCCGTCTGATCGTTGAAACAAAACGAATAAAGAAAATGATTAGAGTGATAACAAAGGCATAACATTTAAATTATTGAGGCACCACATCTGGGATCTGTATGTCACTGGGTTGTCATTCTGGCCCACCCATTCAACACTCCATTCTCTCTGCATGAGAGAAACTGCAAAACAGAGGGAAGGGAATAAAAGAACGAAAAGAAAGAGAAAGAAAGAAAGAAAGAGAGAGAGAGAGAGAGAGAGAGAGAGAGAGAGAGACAGAGAGAGAGAGAGCGAGAGAGAGAGCGAGAGAGACAGAGAGAGCGAGAGAGAGAGAGAGAGAGAGAGAAGTGGGTGGAATGGTAAGATGGTAACATTAAAAAAGGTAGAAAGCGAGAATGGCGAGAGAGAACGCAAATAGGGGCCTTCAGCTTTAGCGTTATTAATGACTCTTCAAAAATCTCCCGACTTTTCCAATCTCTGTGAGAAGCGCTTGAAGGATCCTGTAGATGAAGCTGACCTTCAGAATGTTCTTTGGTCTTTAGTTAGGAAATTCACTCGCCATTATGGCATCATTAAGGAAACAAGGATAAAATTACTCCTTGCTTAATGACCTATAGGATTCCCCCCACCAAAATTTGTTTCAGATCTAATAAAACTGTGCTTAACACACTCGAATGAATTATGGGGACTGTTATGCAGGGACATTAAAATGTGGAAAATACATTTTCGAAAGCTTGGAGGACTGGACTTTTCGAATCAGATGGTAGAATGACATTTTTAGGCCAATAAATTCTACCATGTCTCAATTTAATTTCCTTTTAGCTCTCAAAATCTGGATATATGACGATCAAATACTTGGGTTTGATGGTCTTTTACACAGTCTTACAATACACTGTACTGTAGCTTTCTATGTTATGACGGAGATGAATAAACACACACATAATGTATATTCATAATACATACCCAATCAATAACATACCAATATTATAGACACAATACATACCCAATCAATAACATACCAATATTATAGACACAATACATACCCAATCAATAACATACCAATATTATATACACAATACATACCCAATCAATAACATACCAATATTATATACACAATACACACCCAATCAATAACATACCGATATTATATACACAATACATACCCAATCAATAACATACCGATATTATATACACAATACATACCCAATCAATAACATACCGATATTATATACACAATACACACCCAATCAATAACATACTGATATTATAGACACAATACATACCCAATCAATAACATACACAATACTCTAAATACAATCTGTACTTAGTTTCTAAAAGAGTGAATCTGGGGAGTTTATTCTTGTACAGAGCCCACATTAACAAACAGTGTAATTAACAGGATGTGTGTTATTTGGGGTGATAATTTACCATTAAGAATTTTATGAAATTGGGTTTTGCGTTTACATTTCCACAGTATGCCACCCATAGAAACGGGTGCCAGCGTTGGTAATTAGTGTAACGCGTCACAGGATAGAGAAAGCAGGCGTCAGGAAGCTGTTAGGATTGTGTGTGTGTTTGTTTGTGTGTGTGTGTAAAAAAAATGAAGCTGCAGGCTATTGGGGAGAGGCTCTTCATTGACTCTCTCTCTCTCTCTCTCTCTCTCTCTCTCTCTCTCTCTCTCTCTCTCTCTCTCTCTCGTACACGACTACAACAACGCAAGCCAGCGGAACGCCGATAGAAATGTAATGTGTAGAACTGTAAAGCTAGAAAAAAAAAGGGTAATCGTGTCAGCTCTATGCCATCTACTTCTATCAGTAATGTTCAAAACGTTTCATGTCTCCGGAGACCCCCCTGTATAGCTCTGTAGTCTCAGTCACACCAGTACCTCTTTACCCCCCCCCCCGTCCCCCCCCCCAGCTCTATTGTATATTGTAATCCAGCCCCTCCAGCCCTCGACGTGTCCGCCATTGTGAAATAAGTACTTATTAAAAAGAGGAGGCAAGAAAAAGTTAGTGGAAAGATAGTGGTGCCACAGAGAGGTGGGTTTGTGAGGTAATGGCGGTTTGCTCTCTTTAAACTTTAATCTCTCCTATTAATTCCCTGCAACTGGAGAATGTACGAGAGTTAATGTTCCATGAACGTGTTTCTCACTCCGCAATCTCTTCAAGCTAATTACCTTCAGGTGCTAAATGGAGGGAAATTGCCATCCATTTGGATGAGAAAAATTTCACCTCCCGGTCCCTAGTGAAAGCAGTTTTTTTTGCCGTGTGCATTAAAACAGGAGGGAAAGAGGCAGGTCTACCTTCTTCCGCAAAGGTAAACAGAGCTACTGCTGGTGGGTTCTCTCTCTCTCTCTCTCTCTCTCTCTCTCTCTCTCTCTCTCGCTCTCTTGGTCTCTCTCTCTCTCTCTCTCTATCTCGCTCTCTCTCTCTCTCTCTCTCGCTCTCTCTCTCGCACTCTCCCCCTCTCACCCCCTCCCTCTCTCTCCACTCTCTCCTCCCCCTTACCTGCAAAGGTCATAGAAAGGTCAACAGGTGCTCCGGTCCTGACAAGGGGAATGCTGAACAGATGTTTGATTGGCATGAATCATCTAAACGGCTCCATTAAAAACTTATGATGTGAAAGGATAGGACTCCTGTTACCGGGGAGAATGTTTAATAACTGACGGGGTAAACAGAAAGAGGATCTTAAAGGAGCTAGACATTTTAATTAGCTACCAATGGTGGGACTGACTGACTGCTGCTTCAAGGCCCACTGATGACCTTATGGGGCACATATCTAATAACCTTGTCTGTCTTTCATTCAATGTTGTTGGCTTTGAGTGGTTTGAGTTTCTTTCCGTGTCCTTATCTGAAATGTTTAGCAACTCATAGGGCATGTATGATTGATTCTAAATACTGTAGTTAGAAGAAACCAGTCTGAACTGGTATCCTCAATAAGAGCTGTAGCTGGTAGAACCAGTCTGAACTAGTATCCTCATGGAGATCTGTAGCTGGTAGAACCAGTCTGAACTAGTATCTTCATGAAGAGCTGTAGCTAGTAGAACCAGTCTGAACCAGTATCCTCATGGAGAGCTGTAGCTGGTAGAACCAGTCTGAACTGGTATCCTCATGGAGAGCTGTAGCTGGTAGAACCAGTCTGAACTAGTATCTTCATGAAGAGCTGTAGCTAGTAGAACCAGTCTGAACCAGTATCCTCATGGAGAGCTGTAGCTGGTAGAACCAGTCTGAACTGGTATCCTCATGAAGAGCTGTAGCTGGTAGAACCAGTCTGAACTAGTATCCTCATGGAGAGCTGTAGCTGGTAGGGTGACCTAGTGGTTAGAGCGTTGGACTAGGTAACCGGAAGGTTTCAAGTTCAAACCCCCAAGCTGACAAGGTACAAATCTGTCGTTCTGCCCCTGAACAAGGCAGTTTAACCCACTGTTCCTAGGCCATCATTGAAAATAGGAATTTGTTCTTAACTGACTTGCCTAGATAAATAAAGTTCTAAATTAAATTGTTTTCAATTAAAATAAACAAAAATAGCTTCTTAGCAGTGGTCTGAGTGAGGGGCCTATTTGGAGGAGCCTTATGGACCTTTATTTACCTAGGCAAGTCATGGTAGGGATGTGTAACCTGAAAACTAGCTGTTATTGACAGAGGGTAGGGCAAACTCTACAACATTTCTCTCAATCGCCTACAGTCATTTTTTTGTTGGACCAATGCTGTCGATTTTCAAAACAGAGTTCACAACACACAGAAAGAACACTGTGGCCATTTGCAAGATAGTTCATGTGTTTTCAAAATGTAGTTGCCTTCTCAAAACATGAATACGTTCATCAGAAATATAATACTAATAATATAATATAATACTAATAATATAATATAATACTAATAATATAATATAATACTAATAATACAATATAATATAATACTAATAATATAATATAATATATATAATATAATAATATAATACTAATAATATAATATAATACTAATAATATAATATAATACTAATAATACAATATAATATAATACTAATAATATAATATAATATAATACTAATAATATAATATAATACTAATAATACAATATAATATAATACTAATAATACAATATAATATAATACTAATAATATAATATAATACCAATAATATAATATAATACTAATAATACAATATAATATAATACTAATAATATAATACAATATAATACTAATAATATAATATAATATAATATAATATAATATAATATAATACTAATAATATAATATAATATAATACTAATAATATAATACAATATAATACTAATAATATAATATAATATAATACTAATAATATAATATAATACTAATAATACAATATAATACTAATAATATAATATAATATAATACTAATAATATAATATATTACAAATAATATAATATAATATAATACTAATAATATAATACAATATAATACTAATAATATAATATAATATAATACTAATAATATAATATAATACTAATAATATAATATAATATAATACTAATAATATACTATAATATAATACGCTGTCAGATGTGCAAATACTGTAGATTCATCAAAGGAAAATGACTGCCTGTAAAAGCACTTAGCTACACCGCAATAACATCTGTTAAATATGTAACCAATAACATCTGTTAAATATGTGTTTGTGACCAATAACATCTGTTAAATATGTGACCAATAACATCTGTTAAATATGTGAATGTGACCAATAACATCTGTTAAATATGTGAATGTGACCAATAACATCTGTTAAATATGTGAATGTGACCAATAACATCTGTTAAATATGTGAATGTGACCAATAACATCTGTTAAATATGTGAATGTGACCAATAACATCTGTTGAATATGTGAATGTGACCAATAACATCTGTTAAATATGGACCAATAACATCTGTTAAATATGTGACCAATAACATCTGTTAAATATGTGACCAATAACATCTGTTAAATATGTGACCAATAACATCTGTTAAATATGTGACCAATAACATCTGCTAAATATGTGTATATGTGACCAATAACATCTGTTAAATATGTGACAAATAACATCTGCTAAATATGTGTATATGTGACCAATAACATCTGTTAAATATGTGACCAATAACATCTGCTAAATATGTGTATATGTGACCAATAACATCTGTTAAATATGTGACCAATAACATCTGTTAAATATGTGACCAATAACATCTGCTAAATATGTGTGTGACCAATAACATCTGTTAAATATGTGACCAATAACATCTGTTAAATATGTGTGTGACCAATAACATCTGTTAAATATGTGACCAATAACATCTGTTAAATATGTGAATGTGACCAATAACATTGTTAAATATGTGAATGTGACCAATAACATCTGTTAAATATGTGAATGTGACCAATAACATCTGTTAAATATGTGAATGTGACCAATAACATCTGTTAAATATGTGAATGTGACCAATAACATCTGTTAAATATGGACCAATAACATCTGTTAAATATGTGACCAATAACATCTGTTAAATATGTGACCAATAACATCTGTTAAATATGTGACCAATAACATCTGTTAAATATGTGACCAATAACATCTGTTAAATATGTGAATGTGACCAATAACATTGTTAAATATGTGAATGTGACCAATAACATCTGTTAAATATGTGACCAATAACATCTGTTAAATATGTGAATGTGACCAATAACATCTGTTAAATATGTGAATGTGACCAATAACATCTGTTAAATATGTGACCAATAACATCTGTTAAATATGTGAATATGACCAATAACATCTGTTAAATATGTGACCAATAACATCTGTTAAATATGTGAATGTGACCAATAACATCTGTTAAATATGTGACCAATAACATCTGTTAAATATGTGAATATGTAACCAATAACATCTGTTAAATATGTGACCAATAACATCTGTTAAATATGTGACCAATAACATCTGTTAAATATGTGACCAATAACATCTGTTAAATATGTGACCAATAACATCTGTTAAATATGTGAATGTGACCAATAACATCTGTTAAATATGTGAATATGACCAATAACATCTGTTAAATATGTGACCAATAACATCTGTTAAATATGTGAATGTGACCAATAACATCTGTTAAATATGTGAATATGACCAATAACATCTGTTAAATATGTGACCAATAACATCTGCTAAATATGTGTATATGTGACCAATAACATCTGTTAAATATGTGACCAATAACATCTGTTAAATATGTGACCAATAACATCTGCTAAATATGTGACCAATAACATCTGTTAAATATGTGTGTGACCAATAACATCTGTTAAATATGTGACCAATAACATCTGTTAAATATGTGAATGTGACCAATAACATTGTTAAATATGTGAATGTGACCAATAACATTGTTAAATATGTGAATGTGACCAATAACATCTGTTAAATATGTGACCAATAACATCTGTTAAATATGTGAATGTGACCAATAACATCTGTTAAATATGTGAATGTGACCAATAACATCTGTTAAATATGTGAATATGACCAATAACATCTGTTAAATATGTGACCAATAACATCTGTTAAATATGTGAATGTGACCAATAACATCTGTTAAATATGTGACCAATAACATCTGTTAAATATGTGAATATGTAACCAATAACATCTGTTAAATATGTGACCAATAACATCTGTTAAATATGTGACCAATAACATCTGTTAAATATGTGACCAATAACATCTGTTAAATATGTGACCAATAACATCTGTTAAATATGTGAATGTGACCAATAACATCTGTTAAATATGTGAATATGACCAATAACATCTGTTAAATATGTGACCAATAACATCTGTTAAATATGTGAATGTGACCAATAACATCTGTTAAATATGTGAATATGACCAATAACATCTGTTAAATATGTGACCAATAACATCTGTTAAATATGTGACCGATAACATCTGTTAAATATGTGACCAATAACATCTGTTAAATATGGACCAATAACATCTGTTAAATATGTGACCAATAACATCTGTTAAATATGTGAATGTGACCAATAACATCTGTTAAATATGTGACCAATAACATCTGTTAAATATGTGACCAATAACATCTGTTAAATATGTGAATGTGACCAATAACATCTGTTAAATATGTAACCAATAACATCTGTTAAATATGTGAATATGACCAATAACATCTGTTAAATATGTGACCAATAACATCTGTTAAATATGTGACCAATAACATCTGTTAAATATGTGAATGTGACCAATAACATCTGTTAAATATGTAACCAATAACATCTGTTAAATATGTGACCAATAACATCTGTTAAATATGTGACCAATAACATCTGTTAAATATGTGACCAATAACATCTGTTAAATATGTGAATGTGACCAATAACATCTGTTAAATATGTGACCAATAACATCTGTTAAATATGTGACCAATAACATCTGTTAAATATGTGAATGTGACCAATAACATCTGTTAAATATGTAACCAATAACATCTGTTAAATATGTGAATGTGACCAATAACATCTGTTAAATATGTGACCAATAACATCTGTTAAATATGTGACCAATAACATCTGCTAAATATGTGAATGTGACCAATAACATCTGTTAAATATGTGAATGTGACCAATAACATCTGTTAAATATGTGAATGTGACCAATAACATCTGTTAAATATGTGACCAATAACATCTGTTAAATATGGACCAATAACATCTGTTAAATATGTGATCAATAACATCTGTTAAATATGTGACCAATAACATCTGTTAAATATGTGTATGGACCAATAACATCTGTTAAATATGGACCAATAACATCTGTTAAATATGTGTATATGTAACCAATAACATCTGTTAAATATGTGACCAATAACATCTGTTAAATATGTGTATATGTAACCAATAACATCTGTTAAATATGTGACCAATAACATCTGTTAAATATGTGTATATGTAACCAATAACATCTGTTAAATATGTGACCAATAACATCTGTTAAATATGTGACCAATAACATCTGTTAAATATGTGTATATGTAACCAATAACATCTGTTAAATATGTGACTAACTATGTGACCAATAACATCTGTTAAATATGTGACCAATAACATCTGTTAAATATGTGACCAATAACATCTGTTAAATATGTGACCAATAACATCTGTTAAATATGTGAATGTGACCAATAACATCTGTTAAATATGGACCAATAACATCTGTTAAATATGTGACCAATAACATCTGTTAAATATGTGACCAATAACATCTGTTAAATATGTGAATGTGACCAATAACATCTGTTAAATATGTGAATGTAACCAATAACATCTGTTAAATATGTGAATGTGACCAATAACATCTGTTAAATATGTGAATATGACCAATAACATCTGTTAAATATGTGACCAATAACATCTGTTAAATATGTGACCAATAACATCTGTTAAATATGTGACCAATAACATCTGTTAAATATGTGAATGTGACCAATAACATCTGTTAAATATGTGACCAATAACATCTGTTAAATATGTGAATATGTAACCAATAACATCTGTTAAATATGTGACCAATAACATCTGTTAAATATGTGACCAATAACATCTGTTAAATATGTGACCAATAACATCTGTTAAATATGTGACCAATAACATCTGTTAAATATGTGAATGTGACCAATAACATCTGTTAAATATGTGAATATGACCAATAACATCTGTTAAATATGTGACCAATAACATCTGTTAAATATGTGAATGTGACCAATAACATCTGTTAAATATGTGAATATGACCAATAACATCTGTTAAATATGTGACCAATAACATCTGTTAAATATGTGACCGATAACATCTGTTAAATATGTGACCAATAACATCTGTTAAATATGGACCAATAACATCTGTTAAATATGTGACCAATAACATCTGTTAAATATGTGACCAATAACATCTGTTAAATATGTGACCAATAACATCTGTTAAATATGTGAATGTGACCAATAACATCTGTTAAATATGTGACCAATAACATCTGTTAAATATGTGACCAATAACATCTGTTAAATATGTAACCAATAACATCTGTTAAATATGTGACCAATAACATCTGTTAAATATGTGACCAATAACATCTGTTAAATATGTGACCAATAACATCTGTTAAATATGTGAATGTGACCAATAACATCTGTTAAATATGTGACCAATAACATCTGTTAAATATGTGACCAATAACATCTGTTAAATATGTGAATGTGACCAATAACATCTGTTAAATATGTAACCAATAACATCTGTTAAATATGTGAATGTGACCAATAACATCTGTTAAATATGTGACCAATAACATCTGTTAAATATGTGACCAATAACATCTGCTAAATATGTGAATGTGACCAATAACATCTGTTAAATATGTGAATGTGACCAATAACATCTGTTAAATATGTGAATGTGACCAATAACATCTGTTAAATATGTGACCAATAACATCTGTTAAATATGTGACCAATAACATCTGTTAAATATGTGATCAATAACATCTGTTAAATATGTGTATGGACCAATAACATCTGTTAAATATGGACCAATAACATCTGTTAAATATGTGTATATGTGACCAATAACATCTGTTAAATATGTGACCAATAACATCTGTTAAATATGTGTATATGTAACCAATAACATCTGTTAAATATGTGACCAATAACATCTGTTAAATATGTGTATATGTAACCAATAACATCTGTTAAATATGTGACCAATAACATCTGTTAAATATGTGACCAATAACATCTGTTAAATATGTGTATATGTAACCAATAACATCTGTTAAATATGTGACTAACTATGTGACCAATAACATCTGTTAAATATGTGACCAATAACATCTGTTAAATATGTGACCAATAACATCTGTTAAATATGTGACCAATAACATCTGTTAAATATGTGAATGTGACCAATAACATCTGTTAAATATGGACCAATAACATCTGTTAAATATGTGACCAATAACATCTGTTAAATATGTGACCAATAACATCTGTTAAATATGTGAATGTGACCAATAACATCTGTTAAATATGTGAATGTAACCAATAACATCTGTTAAATATGTGAATGTAACCAATAACATCTGTTAAATATGTGACCAATAACATCTGTTAAATATGTGACCAATAACATCTGTTAAATATGTGACCAATAACATCTGTTAAATATGTGACCAATAACATCTGTTAAATATGTGACCAATAACATCTGTTAAATATGTGAATGTGACCAATAACATCTGTTAAATATGTGTATATGTGACCAATAACATCTGTTAAATATGTGTATGTGACCAATACGATTAGATTTGAACATTTTTATCACAACCAGACTTATCTCTTGAGTCCAACTTAGTGTCTTTTAAAAATCCCAGGAGATCAATACATTTTCTTTGCAGTTACTAAATCATGATGATCAAAATCGGAAGTACAACTATCCAAAAGGTGCAGCATTATGGGAAATCACTGTCTATTTATGCGTATTCCACCAAACAATTTCATACATATAAAATCAAATATTGTTCCTGATTTAAAAAATATATATATAATAAACATATTATTTACAGGATTCATTCATTGGTATCATCACAACCCTATTTCATGTATTCAATACCAAGGCTGGTTTACTCATCGTAAATGGGATGTTGTGAAATCTGTAACGCTTCAGCTTTCCAGACAGAATAGAGCCCTTACACCGCCTGGGGATGTTGTGAAATCTGTAACGCTTCAGCTTTCCAGACAGAATAGAGCCCTGACACCGCCTGGGGATGTTGTGAAATCTGTAACGCTTCAGCTTTCCAGACAGAATAGAGCCCTTACACCGCCTGGGGATGTTGTGAAATCTGTAACGATTCAGCTTTCCAGACAGAATAGAGCCCTTACACCGCCTGGGGATGTTGTGAAATCTGTAACGCTTCAGCTTTCCAGACAGAATAGAGCCCTTACACCGCCTGGGGATGTTGTGAAATCTGTAATGATTCAGCTTTCCAGATAGAATAGAGCCCTTACACCGCCTGGGGATGTTGTGAAATCTGTAACGCTTCAGCTTTCCAGACAGAATAGAGCCCTTACACCGCCTGGGGATGTTGTGAAATCTGTAACGCTTCAGCTTTCCAGACAGAATAGAGCCCTTACACCGCCTGGGGATGTTGTGAAATCTGTAATGATTCAGCTTTCCAGACAGAATGGAGCCCTTACACCGCCTGGGGATGTTGTGAAATCTGTAACGCTTCAGCTTTCCAGACAGAATAGAGCCCTCACACCGCCTGGGGATGTCGCCAGACGGTCCATATCCCCACCTATGGAAAACAAGATGAAATGTCAGGCGCTCTTCAAATAGATCTTACACTAAAAGGGCATTATCATAATTTTCACAATTTCACAGTATTTTTCCAACCTCATAGTGTGGAAATATATATAAAATAAAATAAAATATTTTTTTTTTAAATTGGACTATCCCTTTAATTTTCTTTTTAATTTCATGATGGTATTGTCAGGCAGCCGAGAGATATCCTGCCAACTACGCCATAAAAGAAAGGAAAAGCCATACAATAATATCGACCTCGTTGTACTAAGAGTGAACACTCCAAATAAGGGGTTTGTGAGCACTCTGAATCCAATAGTATGATTGTCTGTATTCACCTCTGACCGGTCCCATATGATCTCCTTCTAGTGTAGTAGTTCACTGGGTTTTCGGCAGAAAGACAGGAGTCAGGAAGAGGCGTCATACTAGGGAGGGCTGTATAAAAGGCCAGCTGGGAAGGCTGGGCCACATTGTGATCACTCACCTTCATCCCTGATTTGTAGTCATTATCCCTACCAGCATTTGAAGATCAAAAACAAGGACAAGGGAGAGTGATGGGGACAGAGAAAGGGAGACAGAGAAAGGGAATGGGAAAATGAGTGAAGGAGGGAGGAAAGGAGGAAGGGAGGGACAAAGAGAGGGGTGGATGTGGGATGTGTGTGTCTGTCGTCTGTCCCAGGCAGTGACTGCATTTGCCCCTATTTGGAGGCTAGGGGTATAGATGTGGTGATGCCGGGGAGGGGGTGGGGTTTGGAGTAGGGTGGATAAGGGTGAAAGCACCTTAAAACCAACCAAGCTGCAAAAGCAATGAATATTAAATTCAGGCCTAAATAGCTGGGCCTATGTGAAGCATTACAGTATTATAATTTGAGATTTGTCATCGATGGGATGCAGGCATGAGTAGGAACAACAAGGCACATCACAGCCATGTTTACTCCTCTAATGGTGGCAGGGGAGTCAATTCATGACACTTTGTCATTTCACCACAAATTTTACAATAGTTGGACACTGGCTAAACATGTACTACTGTCATGATATTACATGCAGGAATTCTATCTGATCTAAATCTGGCAACAACAAAAAAGGAACAGTATGGTGAACGAAATAAGACAAATTAAGAAGAAAGGTTATGTTTTAATTGATTGATATTAGACCCTATATGATACAGATGAATGATTTTCAGTGTTGGGACTGCTATGCTTGTTGCCCTAAAATAATTGTTCCCCAGGTCGTTGCTGTAAATGAGAATGTGTTCTCAGTCAACTTACCTGGTAAAATAAGGGTAAATATATATCTATATAAATACTTTTTTCCCTCACTGTATATATACAGTATATATACTTATATATACAGTGAGGGAAAAAAGTATTTGATCCCCTGCTGATTTTGTACGTTTGCCCACTAACAAAGAAATTATCAGTCTATAATTTTAATGGTAGGTTTATTTGAACAGTGAGAGACAGAATAACAACAAAAAAATCCAAATAAACGCATGTCAAAAATGTTATAAATTGATTTGCATTTTAATGAGGGAAATAAGTATTTGACCCCTCTGCAAAACATGACTTAGTACTTGGTGGCAAATCCCTTGTTGGCAATCACAGAGGTCAGGCGTTTCTTGTAGTTGGCCACCAGGTTTGCACACATCTCAAGAGGGATTTTGTCCCACTCCTCTTTGCAGATCTTCTCCAAGTCATTAAGGTTTCAAGGCTGACGTTTGGCAACTCGAACCTTCATCTCCCTCCACAGATTTTCTATGGGATTAAGGTCTGGAGACTGGCTAGGCCACTCCAGGACCTTAATGTGCTTCTTATTGAGCCAATCCTTTGTTGCCTTGGCCGTGTGTTTTGGGTCATTGTCATGCTGGAATACCCATCCACAACCAATTTTCAATGCCCTGGATGAGGGAAGGAGGTTCTCACCCAAGATTTGACGGCCCCGTCCATCGTCCCTTTGATGCGGTGAAGTTGTCCTGTCCCCTTAGCAGAAAAACACCCCCAAAGCATAATGTTTACACCTCCATGTTTGACGGTGGGGATGGTGTTCTTGGGGTCATAGACAGCATTCCTCCTCCTCCACACACGGCGAGTTGAGTTGATGCTAAAGAGCTCCATTTTGGTCTCATCTGACCACAACACTTTCACCCAGTTGTCCTCTGAATCATTCAGATGTTCATTGGCAAACTTCAGATGGGCATGTATATGTGCTTTCTTGAGCAGGGGGACCTTGCGGGCACTGCAGGATTTCAGTCCTTCACGGCGTAGTGTGTTACCAATAGTTTTCTTAGTGACTATGGTCCCAGCTGCCTTGAGATCAATGACAAGATCCTCCCGTGTAGTTCTGGGCTGATTCCTCACCATTCTCATGAATGTGTGTTTCTTCCATTTGCGAATAATCGCACAAACTGTTGTCAATTTATCACCAAGCTGCTTGGCGATGGTCTTGTAGCTCATTCCAGACTTGTGTAGGTCTACAATCTTGCCCCTGACATCATTGGAGAGCTCTTTGGTCTTGGCCATGGTGGAGAGTTTGGAATCTGATTGATTGATTGCTTCTGTGGACAGGTGTCTTTTATACAGGTAACAAACTGAGATTAGGAGCACTCCCTTTAAGAGTGTGCTCCTAATCTCAGCTCATTACCTGTATAAAAGACACCTGGGAGCCAGAAATCTTTCTGATTGAGGGGGGGTCAAATACTTATTTCCCTCATTAAAATGCAAATCAAATTATATAATTTTTGACATGCGTTTTTCTGGATTTATCTGTTGTTATTCTGTCTCTCACTGTTCAAATAAACCTACCATTAAAATTATAGACTGATCATTTCTATGTCAGTGGGCAAACGTACAAATTCTGCAGGGGATCAAATACCTTTTTCCATCACTGTATATATGTACAGTTGAAGTCAGAAGTTTACATATACCTTAGCCAAATACATTTAATCTCAGTTTTTCACAATTCCTGACATTTAATCCTAGTAAAAATTCCCTGTCTTAGGTCAGTTAGGATCACCACTTTATTTTAAGAATGTGAAATGTCAGAATAATAGTAGAGAGAATGATTTATTTCAGCTTTATTTCTTTCATCACATTCACAGTCAGTCAGAAGTTCACATACACTGAATTAGTATTTGGTAGCATTGCATTTAAATTGTTTAACTTGGGTCAAGGGTTTAGTGTAGCCTTCCACGAGCTTCCCACAATAAGTTGGGTGAATTTTGGCCCATTCCTCCTGACAGAGCTGGTATAACTGAGTCAGGTTTCTAGGCCTCCTTGCTCACACACGCTTTTTCAGATCTGCCCAAAAATGTTCTATGGGATTGAGGTCAGGGCTTTGTGATGGCCACTCCAATACTTTGACTTTGTTGTACTTAAGCCATTTTGCCACAACTTTAGAAGTATGCTTGGGGTCATTGTCCATTTGGAAGACCCATTTGTGACCAAGCTTTAACTTCCTGACTGATGTCATGCGATGTTGCTTCAATATATCCCCATAATTTCCCTGCTCATGATGCCATCTATTTTGTGAAGTGCACCAGTCCCTCCTGCAGCAAAGCACGGCCACAACATGATGGTGCCACCCCCGTGCTTCACTGTTGGGATGGTGTTCTTCAGCTTGCAAGCCTCCCCCTTTTTCCTCCAAACATAATGATGGTCATTATGGCCAAACAGTTCTATTTTTGTTTCATCAGACTAGAGGAAATTTCTCCAAAAGTACGATCTTTGTCTCCATGTGCAGTTGCAAACCGTAGTCTGGCTTTTTTATGGCGGTTTTGGAGCAGTGGCTTCTTTCTTGCTGAGCGGCCTTTCAGGTTATGTTGATATAGGTCTCATTTTACTGTGGATATAGATACTTTTGTACCTCTTTCCTCCAGCATCTTCACAAGGTCCTTTGCAGTTGTTCTGGGATTGATTTTCACTTTTCGAACCAAAGTACGTTCATCTCTAGGAAACAGAACGTGTCTCCTTCCTGAGCGGTATGACGGCTGCGTGGTCCCATGGTGTTTATACATGCGTACTATTGTTTCTACAGATGAACGTGGTACCTTCAGGCGCTTGGAAATTGCTCCCAAAGATGAACCAGACTTGTGGAGGTCTACAATAATTTTTCTGAGGTCTTGGCTGATTTCTTTTGATTTTCCCATGATGTCAAGCAAAGACGCACAGAGTTTGAAGGTAGATATTGAAATACATCCACAGGTACACCACCATTTGACTTAAATGATGTCAATTAGCCTATCAGATGCTCATAAAGCCATGACA
>NC_143044.1:55617500-55755000 GCF_057628025.1 Oncorhynchus mykiss | reverse complement strand
ACCCCAGGACTTCTTCTTCTTGTGCACGTCACTTGAGCCTTGTATGAACAATTGGTCATTTCATCTGTAAAGATAAGTAGGGGGTTCTCCAGTGCACAGTCACTACGCATATAATAGTCAATGGAATTTTCCATTGCTTTTTTAAAAATAGCTGCTATAACTTCAAAGACATCCGTTGTTGCCATGTAGCTGCTTTAACTTTAAAGACATCCGTTGTTGCCATGTAGCTGCTTTAACTTTAAAGACATCCGTTGTTGCCATGTAGCTGCTTTAACTTCAAAGACATCCGTTGTTGCCATGTAGCTGCTTTAACTTTAAAGACATCCGTTGTTGCCATGTAGCTGCTTTAACTTCAAAGACTTCCGTTGTTGCCATGTAGCTGCTTTAACTTCAAAGACATCCGTTGTTGCCATGTAGCTGCTTTAACTTCAAAGACATCCGTTGTTGCCATGTAGCTGCTTTAACTTTAAAGACATCCGTTGTTGCCATGTAGCTGCTTTAACTTTAAAGACATCCGTTGTTGCCATGTAGCTGCTTTAACTTCAAAGACATCCGTTGTTGCCATGTAGCTGCTTTAACTTTAAAGACAGCCGTTGTTGCCATGTAGCTGCTTTAACTTTAAAGACTTCCGTTGTTGCCATGTAGCTGCTTTGACTTTAAAGACATCCGTTGTTGCCATGTAGCTGCTTTACCTTCAAAGACATCCGTTGTTGCCATGTAGCTGCTTTACCTTCAAAGACATCCGTTGTTGCCATGTAGCTGCTTTAACTTTAAAGACATTTGTTGTTGCCATGTAGCTGCTTTACCTTCAAAGACATCCGTTGTTGCCATGTAGCTGCTTTACCTTCAAAGACATCCGTTGTTGCCATGTAGCTGCTTTAACTTTAAAGACATCCGTTGTTGCCATGTATGCCAATATGGACAGAGTCTCATCCCTGTTTAGAAGTGCAATGTAAAACTACATTGCCATTTTGGTTTAAGCTGCTGGACTGTCTAGTCTAGGCCTAGCGTTACTGGAGACCACGCTCACAAAGAGGAAAGATCAAACATGTATCAACAATGTCTAAAATGTCCAACAATGCATACCAAATGATTGTTTTTATTATCAACAAATCCTTTCCAAAATTACTATATCCTCTATATAGGATGAACCCATTTTGCTGCAATGATACTGTAGTTTTCATTGTTGTCCTTGGTCCCTCTCTAACCAATGTTAACTCCGCTGCCTCCCACTCACACAGCAGTAAACCACACCTGTTTGTTTCTTTGATGTCCAAGCTGGTAAATGGGGTTGTGTGATGAGGAGGAGTCCCCAGCCCCCAGCCACCACAATAATAATGACTTTTCAGGGAAGCAGCGGATGCAGAGCACAGTTTCCAATTAAGGAAAAAAGGAGAAGGGGAGAAGAAAGAAAGAAAGAAAGATAGAAAGAAAGAAAGAAAGAGAGGGAGAGAGGGAGAGACTCCTCAGGTCTCCCATTCACTGGCCGGACAATGGACAGATCTCTGAAGCAGAACCAGGAATGGAATATGGAGGGCATGAATGAAAACACCAAACCCAAATAACTGTCCCGGACTCGGCTAGGCTAGCGCCACCCCTGTGTTGTGGAAGCTACTCTCAAACTATAGTTTACCAAGCCACAAATTACTTCACACCGGAATAAGTTAAAATACACTACAGCTACCCTTAAGAAAATTATAGTTTACCAAGCTACCAATTACTTCACACCGGAATAAGTTAAGATACACTACAGCTACCCTTAAGAAAATTATCGTTTACTGAACTAAAGTTACTTAAGAAGTAGTTCACTACATCCAAACTATATTTTTTGTGATAAATGATCATATCTAAATCTGAAACGTCATAGACTACACATTGCAAGAATAGATCACCTCAGAGTCATATCTTAACAGAATGTGTCATTTAGCCTAATCAACTCAAAAACAATGTTTGTTTAAAGTGAAAATTAGGCAAGTCTAATGCCTGAAAAAGAAAGAAAATGATTGCCTACTTTACCCAGATTTTATTTTCTTTTAGCAGAAAAAGTAGTGTTTAGTGTCAGTAGTGTGTGTATGTCCTGTCGCTCTGTTTGTCCCTCCTTTCTTACGGTGTGTTCCATTTAACACAACGTCTAACAACAGGGGAGCTGCTCCATAAATTCTCTGTAAACTCTCTGTAAATTGCACAGAAGATCGAAGAGGTCAGATTTATTAAAAAAATGTGTCTCCACATCAATGAGTACGAGAGAAAGACTAAGTTGACATGACGTTTTTTTTAAACTTATTAAGCAGTTGGATATGTGTGTCTGTTGAGCCCCGTTAAATGCATAGCCTACAAGTCATGTTCTAACTTTATAAAGGGAAATGGACAGTGATCACCTTTCCATTGAGATTCCATTGAGATTCCATTGAGATTCCATTGAGATTCCATTGAGATTCCATTGAGATTCCATTGAGATAGTTCAGTCATGGCCTGTTCCCTAACCAGTCGTTTGTTCGTTAGCTAAGAGAGCTAAGAGATGATGGTTTTACAGGTGATTTACCACTGGGGCCCACCCATAATAAAATGGAAAGTCGCTTTGGAAAAAACCGTCTGCTAAATGGAAAATATCATTCATAATATATTAATATTATCATTATTTTTATTTTTGTATTATTATTATATTTGGTGTTTGGAATGTGTTGTTCATCTACAATTTCCTGGTATGAATTACAACGTTACATCGGTAGAGACCACTAATGTGAAGCCACTTTTATTGCCTTTTGTGGGGATTTTCGGCGTCGATCTTCGACAGTCGCCTCGTGCTATTTCTGCTCTTCCAACTGAGAGACTTTGTTCCAAATAAACAAACACAAATTGTGGATTAGCATTTCTATTCACTGTAAAGACTTCTCCAAGTCTAAGAAGACAGTCAGTGTGACGCTAAACTATCCCATTTCAGGCTTTAATTGAGTAACAAAACTCCAGTTTGCCCATGAAAGGGGATCGAACCCAGGACTAAAATAAGCCTCCAATGATATAGCTGATCCTGCTAAACCCCATTACCATCCTCAACCACTAACCCATGTCATTGAAACTTTAGGGGAGTTCCCACTGAGTCATGCATATTCATTTCAACCAAATAAGACAATAAGGTTACAATCCAATTAATGAGCATCAAGCTGGGTGTGCGCCCCCAAATGGCACCCTAATTCTCTATGTAGTGCACTACTCCCTGGTCAAATGTAGTGCACCATAAAGGGGTTGTGGTGCCATTTGGAACGTAGCCCCTGGTGTTTTTGCATGATTATAGTGTATTTAGGCCTCTTGTTGTGTCCGTGATCCCTTCCTAATTACAATGTTGTGTTTCTCTCTGGGAAATTAGGGGTTTTAGGGGAAGGGATGGGCTGGGATCATTTATGCAAACAGGTTCCCCAAAACAAAGGACAAGAGATGCTCTTTTTTGAATATTTTTTTGAAGGGGTTTAATGCTGATCCACTCCGCTGTAAGGAGGTCCTCTGCTGCTACCGTGGTGTGAGCACGTGAATCTGTCTGGGCGTAATCCAGAAGACAAAATATATCAACTATTTCAGTGGTGGCCTGAACTCTACAAGTATGTATGCCTTAAGTACCTATAACGTATGAATTGACCGTTTATAGTGTTGATCTATGTTTTATAAACACTGTTGTGTGTGAAACATTTTATATCGGCTTTCAATCTATTGCAGCAATGTCCCAGTGACTGGAATGTCAATCCATAGACAGTTTTTTTTGTTGTAAAAAATGTTTAAATTTTTTTTTAAATGTATAGTTTCCAGACAAAACAAAACAACAACAACAACAACAACAACAACAACAACAAAATCTTGCCTTAGTATGTATTAGTTGGATGTGGGTAGAAATAGAATTGTTATTCACGTAGTTTAACGTATCGGCATTCCCATATATCTCATATAACCATTACCTGGCATTGTTTACTAGCTTTATATTGACCAGATATATATCGTTGGCGCTGCATTGGGAAAGTATTGCATGCAGTCGTGTGTAGAACTTTCTCATATGTCACAGCAGCAAGGCTGTTTGGAAATGCAGTGCGTTTTACTCAGCCCCTCAATAATCTATTCTGTTCAGCCAGGCGCATACATTGACAAATGTTTCCAGCATTAGGTATTTACCTAGTGGGATGTAATGGATGTAAGGAGTTTGAAAATGCCCAGCGTACTAACAGCATGGGCAGAGGCAACACTATCTAGAATGAAGAGAAAACACACGGTTCCAAACAGAAATCAATGCACCTGACCTGAAGGACCACGGTGTGTGTGTGTGTGTGTGTGTGTGTGTGTGTGTGTGTGTGTGCGTGCGTGCGTGCGTGCGTGCATGCGTGCGTGCGTGCGTGTGTGTGTGTGTGTGTATGTGTGTGTGTGTGTGTGTGTGTGTGTGTGTGTGTGTGAAGGGAAGGAGTTACATATGACCACGGGTACGGTGTGTCAATTACATGTTAAAACAACATGCATGTGGATACACTAAAAGTTCAGATGTATTGTCACTATCATTCACAATATCTGCCTGTTCCCTTAAATATATTTTATAGAACAGGGAAAACCCTGGAACTGGGAAAGTGGGAGGGGTGTTCACACAGAACACTGGGTTACTGGGATAAAACCCTGGAACTGGGAAAGTGAGAGGGGTGTTCACACAGAACAGAGTTTTTTTTTAGGAGTTCAGCTTGGATTCACAGACTGGACGAGTGAGGACCAGCGGACTACACCTCCCCCTGACACACACACACACACACACACACACACACACACATTGGCGGGACACTCACAGGCCTCACATGGACACGGTAAGCCTGCAAACTTAACAACATTTCATTGAACAAAGACAACTTTAGAAAATATAGTCCTTTATCCAGTGGTGTTTCACATCTATTTAGCAACTGTGCTGAAAATGCCTGTCTTGGGGTGTGAGGTGTGGTCAAACTATCAGTACCGCTATTATATGTCTTAACGTTTGTCTTCGTGTTTTACAATCCGATAGACGGGAAGGGCCTTCTGTGGTGCGCAGTAAATTATTTGGGTGGCATTCCACGTACAGGCCCTGGGCCTATTCTCTCTCTCTCGCTCTCTGTTTCTCTCTCTGTTTCTCTCTCTCACATTCTCTCTCTCTCTCTCTCACATTCTCTCTCTCTCTCTCTCACATTCTCTCTCTCTCTCTCTCTCTCTGTGATTTATCGTGGCAGCAGTTTGGTCAGACTGCCTCATGAAACCTGTCTCAGGACTAATGAGACTGTTTGTTTTGATTCACTAGTTGCTCTATTTTAACTATTTCCTATATTTCCCTCCTCTTCCTTCCTATATTTCCCTCCTCTTCCTTCCTATATTTCCCCAATCATCCATCCTATATTTCCCTCCTCTTTCTTCCTATATTTCCCCAATCTTCCTTCCTATATTTCCCTCCTCTTCCTTCCTATATCCCCTCCTCGTCCTTCCTATATTTCCCTCCTCTTCCTTCCTATATCCCCTCCTCGTCCTTCCTATATTTCCCTCCTCTTCCTTCCTATATCCCCTCCTCGTCCTTCCTATATTTCCCTCCTCTTCCTTCCTATATTTCCCCAATCTTCCATCCTATCCCTCCTCGTCCTTCCTATATTTCCCTCCTCGTCCTTCCTATATTTCTTATTCTCTACACCTCTCCCTAGTTCTTATGACTAATACTTGATAGTGATATTTTAAATTGCCACGAATGAACTCTGTGGTGAAAAAAAAAGAAAAAAAAGAATTGTCTTTGAATAATTATTCTAGATTTGAATTCTTTAAATACACCTTGGTGATCTGACAATCTTTTTTAAAGTGCCTTAGCTAATTCCCTTGACCCATGATCTGCAGCTCTGGTCAGACCTTGCCTAAATTCCCCGGTAATTTGAGAGCAATGTTATTGTAAAGGAATTAACGACAGATTAATAATTAAACTATTAATCTATCAGACACTCTGTCTGGGAAAGTTTTCAGGGTGGAGCTGTGGGGGGATAACTTGGCCAGACTCAACAATCAGTTGTGGTGAACGTTCACATTAAAACGTGTTGACAGCGATGGAGGACAAGTTCCCACTTTCATCTAGCGACAGACTTCCAGACCTCCAGCTAACCTGGTCCTGGTGCTGCACGTCACACCCTTCCTCTCTTCCTCACCTCCTGCTCTCTCGCTTCACTCTTCCTCACCTCCTGCTCTCTCGCTTCACGCTTCCTCACCTCTTGCTCTCTATCTTCACTCTTCCTCACCTCTTGCTCTCTATCTTCACTCTTCCTCTCTTCCTGCTCTCTATCTTCACACTTCCTCTCTTCCCGCTCTCTATCTTCACACTTCCTCTCCTCTTGCTCTCTATCTTCACACTTCCTCTCCTCCTGCTCTCTATCTTCACTTCCTCTCCTCCTGCTCTCTATCTTCACTCCCCCTCTCCTCCTGCTCTCTATCTTCACACTTCCTCAACTCCTGCTTTCTCGCTTCACTCTTCCTCTCCTCCTGCTCTCTCGCTTCACTCTTCCTCTCCTCCTGCTCTCTCGCTTCACTCTTCCTCTCCTCCTGCTCTCTATCTTTACTCTTCCTCTCCTCCTGCTCTCTTGCTTCACACTTCCTCTCCTCCTGCTCACTCGCTTCACAGACTTCCTCTTTTCCTGCTGCTACTCTCTAGCTTTTATCAGCCTGAGTTCTGTTCCCCACAATGTCCAAAGTGTGGCATCTACGGCAGATCATGCTCATTGTTATAGTAGTGAATACTTTGTATTTATCATTATTATAGTAGTGAATACGCTGTATTTATCATTATTATAGTAGTGAGTACTCTGTATTTATCATTATTATAGTAGTGAGTACTCTGTATTTATCATTATTATAAAAGTGAGTACTTGTATTTATAATTGTTATAGTAGTGGGAGTACTCCATATTTATCATTATTATAGTAGTGACTACTCTGTATTTATCATTATTATAAAAGTGAGTACTTGTATTTATAATTGTTATAGTAGTGGGAGTACTCCATATTTATCATTATTATAGTAGTGAGTACTCTGTGTTTACCATTAAAGCGAGATTTTTACAGTCCTTGTTTTGAAGACCGCGAGTAAATATTTCACACAACTCGAACAAATTGTCTCTTTTTTTCTGTTGTTCTCTTGTCTCTTGCATTATGTCTTGTGGATATATCATTCTCTGGCTAACGACCAAGACTGTCTATATAACATCACGTAGTTGTAACTCTATTCCAGAAAAAATAAATGACTTTCAATTCATTCGTTTTTATTAACTGTTGAATTACTACAATTAAGATGGTCATTTTAGTTTGGTTGGTTAAGACTATTCAGAGTTTAATGTTTTTTACAAGACAAACATCTACAGCAGGAGTGGAATATATTAGCAGACAGTTTCCAAAAACATGAAACCTTTTTCTATTGAGACTGTTTTATTATGAATTTGTTATCCATTTAAGAGTCACTGTTAAAACTCTTGAAAACAAGCTACAACGATATTGGAAATATATATTCCCAGATGTAATGTCAACGTTAACAAATATCTAAAATATATATATATATATTTTTTTATCTATCTAAGAAATGGACGTAATTTATTTGTTATTCAATATAGCCTAAAATAATAAATACATCTAAGAAAACAATCAAGGACAAATGATATTATGCTCAGATGTTGGAGTCAACATTAGCGTAAGAGACATATTAAGGCTGAGTTATCAGCAACCTACGTGTCATCGTAAAGGCTGAGACGTGTTAAGGCTGAGTTATCAGCAGACTTCATGTCATCGTAGAGGCTGAGATGTGTTAAGGCTGAGTTATCAGCAGCCTTCATGTCATCGTAGAGGCTGAGTCTAGACCGTGGGTGGATTGGTGACTGTGGGCCGGGGTTCGGGGACCGCCTCCTGCGGTCTGCCTAGACTGCAGCCATCCAGACAGAGGAGAGGCTGAGTCTAGACCGTGGGTGGGTTGGTGACTGTGTAACTGGCTCTACCGAAGTCTTCTGCTGCCCTCCAGGGGTTTAGAGAGAGGATCACATACAGAGACAGACTACCAGTTAGTCCAGGCCTCGACTACCTACGGAGGTCACCAAGGGAACTATGGAAAAGCGCGGGGCTTGTTGATGAAGTGCATCGGCAGCATCAACTGTTATTTGGTCGTTGACATTTTTCATCATGGACAGGAAAATCTCCTTGAAAATGTTATTTATTTTACGTAGGATAAGAACACATTTGAAAATGAATTTAAAGTATTGGACACTGTCAACAAAATATTAGAGTAAGTGGTGTAAAAATAAGACGAGGACAATCTCAGCCTGTACCTCAATATAATATTTTGGGGGAAAAAACGTATTTAATGTGAGCTTGTTTTGTCAATTTGAAATGATAATTAGATTAATAATACCATCTGTTTCAGATGTAATTCACAGTGTATTTATCTGATTTGATATGAAGTGGTACATTGCCCTGCACGTTACAGTCAGAGCAAAACGCTAGAGTACATTAGAAACACAGATACATGGATAAATATAGGATCATAACAGTTGTTTTTTTACAGTACTATTGAATATCATGTTGTAGATGATATGCCATCAACCACTATACGGCTATACGATTGAAGTAAAAAAACAAAAACAAAAACATTTCTGTGGTTCCTCCTCAAACAGACAGACATGTCACCGAGGCACTTGTCTACATTTTGTAGTTGCTAGAAGAAAATAATTGCCTTATCTGCAACTGTCAGAATGATGAATGCCCTGGAGAGCCCAGAGAATTGACGGATGGAATTGGTGGGGGGGAAATCTAATCCTTGATCTGAACACTTTACATAATACATGAAGTCAAGTAAAATAGGCTGAATACATATATATATATATATATATAGGCAGAAGAGAGAGACACAGATATGGTGTACAGTAGAGATTTGCCAATAAAAGCCTCAACACAGAGACATAGGGGATGTTGAAGATATGAGTCTGGTACACGCTGTATTCAATACAAACCAACACACAGTCCCCTGCACTTTATTACAATATTTGTGAATTTCTGTCTACATTTTTGTCTCAAACTTAAATATTGTTTGATTTCGTATACGAACCCAAATGTTTTTCAGTTTTTACTAGATGTGAAACCTGTCACTCCCTATCAGTGAAGGTAGTTTCACGTACAATAGTGGTACTGAGATGATGTATATAGTAACAACCTACTGGTACCGTGAGCACATATTTGGTTTTGTCCCATTGTGTTTCTGTGTTTGAAGTGAAACGTCACATTTCACAGAAAAACAACCGCCATGAGACTCAGGCCGAAGTCGCCTCGTACTGTGACAGATCACCTAGAGACAAACAAATCTTTCTGACAAACCCCTGCCATCAATCTTCACCACTCTATCGTCTGCATGGTATGAAATGCTCAACAGCAAGGTTACCATTCCTGAAAACTGGACACCAAAATAAATGTGATTTTTTTGGGGGGGTGGGGGGGGGATTGAGAAGCATTAGAGGAAGTGGAGCAGCGATGGTCTTGGTGTGTTCCGTGCCTCTTGGTGTGTTCCGTGCCTCTTGGTGTGTTCCGTGCCTCTTGGTGTGTTCCGTGCCTCTTGGTGTGTTCCGTTCCTCTTGGTGTGTTCCGTGCCTCTTGGTGTGTTCCGTGCCTCTTGGTGTGTTCCGTGCCTCTTGGTGTGTTCCGTGCCTCTATAGACGCAGTCTGTTGCATCATAAAGAGATGGTCAACTGTTGTGGGGGAAGAGACTGGAACTGTCTGTCTGATTTGGATTTATAGATTCTCTCTCGCTCCTTTAGTGGCGAATGTGGCTGAAAATATCACCAACTGAATGTAGCTTAAACATGTTTACAAAGTCAAATTCTATTGACAAAGTGTTACACAAAGCCCGGGGAGGGGTGAACAACGTGCCCATTGCTTTTTATCAACAACACGTCTATTTTTCATGTGATATATATTCTGTTTTGTTGTACAGCGATAAATCAGTGGAGAAAAAAAAAGATGATTCAATGTAAATAGTAAATATTAACACACTTGGGATATTACTTGTAGATTGAACAATGTACACATTTCCTCCACTTCTTTTCAAGTGGCTGAAGCCGTCGTTTTGAAACCTCACCAGAAAGCTACACTAAGCTAATGTCGGTCAACAGACATCTTTCTTAATTAGGGAAAGATATCAACTTTTTTACAACGGCCCTAAAAATGAATAGTTTTCTATAATGAACGGTCATTGGCTCCTCCACATGTGAATGAATGGGTTTCATCGCCCTCTCTTTGTCACACATGGATGACGTACTTTATCCCCAATATGAAGGGAACACACCAGCACCAGGTTAACCACCTCACACTTTACATACCGTTTCCTTTAGAGAGTCGTGGTCATGCAGGAAAAAAAGATAAACGCTTCACTCCCAGATCACTAAATAATGAATTAGCCAAAAGGTGAAGCGATGAAAAATTCAAACATTCTGGGACCTGTATCCCAAATGGCATCCCTATTCCCTAGATAGTGCACTCATTTTGACCAGAGCCCCGGTTAATAGTAGTGCACTATGTAGGGAATAGGGATCTTTTTTTTACCCAGCCGGTAATTGTCAGGCCTCTTCGTTGAGGTTTGGGCGGGGACATCCTTTCTCCAATTAGTTGAAAACTACGTCTGAAATCGCAACCTATTCCCTACATAGTGCACTACTTTTGACCAGAGCCCTATGGGCCCTATGGACCCTGGTTGAAAGTAGTGTCCTATACAAGGAGTTCAGAGCCATTTCAGACGTAACTTACGTCCTGATATCCATTACGGAGGATATAAATATTGCAGTAAGGAAGACAAAATAATCCAGAAATGACCAATCATCGTCCAGCAACGTGAGAGGGGTTTCCTAATGGGAGTGGTGTCGGGTCACTGTGCACCGCGTGCTTGAAGGATCTTTCAGAGCATCCAATGAGAAATTACATTCTGTAATATTTACATGAAATCAACCAGCTGTCTTCATCTGTGCATAGTTGAATCATGAATTCATAATAAATAAATCAATAATCAAACGTTTCATAAATAAATAAATAAAAGTTAACAATGCATTGGATTGCATATTAGGCTACACATGAGCAAATGTAATTGTTTGATTTTTTTTGACTATATATAATTTCAATGAGCTATAGCCAGTTGATGAGTATAATTTATGTATGATCTAGATTATGCATTTCCAGCAGTGACATTTATAATGTATGCAACAGTGATGTTTATGTAATTTATATACAGTGCATCCCTCTGAGATAGAATTCAATTATGACCTGAGGAATTGTTATGAAAACACGCACATACAATTTACCTATTGTATTTTTTTAGCCGTGTTAAAATTCAACCACATTTGTTTATAAAGCATACGTAGTCTTAATACTAATTGTGGCTTGTCAAAATTCTTCAACCTCATCCATTTTGTAACTAGCGTTGACAGGTCACACAGCGCAAACTGTAACGTCTGAATAATTTGAACAACTGCTAAATCATTACAAAACAGCTCCAGAGATCAGCGAGTTGGGAGTGAAGCGTGTTTCCTCCCCAAGGCTCAGTGGCATCTGGTCTACATGTGCGAGACAACAACATCCCTGTTTCACTATATTAATCCCAATTAATTGTGTCTGTATCACAGCAAATATTTGACTTTGCCACGCTGAAAACCTTAATTGAAAGCTACTTTGCATTAAGCCTGAGCATATTGCTTACAACAAACTATGACACAGAATATGGTGGAAGCTAATATGACACACTTCCTTCCAAGGTTAAATTCTAAATTCCAACCATATTCTAAGTCAGTTAGTTTGTGTTCTGACGAATCATATTCTACATTATTATGACTATATTGCATCAAATGTTTCAGTTCTCCACCTTCTTGCCAGGTCACAACTCTTCCACAGACAGAGTCTATTAAAAGGTTAACATTGCAGTAATAGGAGGAATGAGGTTTCCCCTTGGTTCTGGAATTAGGAGGCTTGTGAGAGCAATAACAGAACGGCAAGAAGGGCGGTTCACAATTGGCCCAGGTTTGGCCAGTGTAGGCCGTCGTTGTAAATAAGAATTTGTTCTTAACTGACTTGCCAACTTAAATAAAGGTAAAAAAATATATATTTATTTTTATAAATCAAAATAAATGTCCACCAGGGAGGGCTACGGCTGAGTCTCAGCTCAGAGTAAGCCAGAACGCAAACAGTTCAGCCGGTCCCAATTCTGTCCCTAGACCTTCCCCTTGGCCCTAACCCCTCATCCTGTACAGCCGCTCTGCTCATCATTGACGTTCCTCTTTGAGTAATTATAACGACGTTGTACTGTAAGTATTAAGACATTTCTGTGTTGTCAGGTTGAATTTGTGCTATGCATTTCCATAAGAAATGATTGCCACATTTCTAAAACAACGAACACCCATTGATTGTTTTATGTTTTTAAAACATCAGACCCAACCTTTTAAATTGGCCAAAGAAGAATGATCTAGATAAAACCGTGAGGCGGATGTGTCGGTCCTGGTCTTGTTTGGGTCTGTTGCTCCCGGTCCCCATTAACCAAGGATTAGTGCTGCTGGGCCACACATCTCTTTGAAGAGATAATGCCTCACACTTCCGTGCTATTGAAAATCAGGAAGCAAGCATAGAACAACCCATGCAGATGGTGGCAAGTATAAGAAAGACCAGGATTATTTTTTCTACTGTGATAATTAAGGGCCCAAGAGTACTACCCCCCTACCTTACCCCTACCCTACTCCCTACCCCACCCCCTACCATACCCCATCCCCTACCCCCTACTCCCTATCCCCTACCCCACCCTACCCCCTACTCCCTACCCCCTACCTCTCTAGCATTAGGAGGACCTATACACAGAAGCAGTAGCACATAGGTGGTGTTGGGGGGGGGGGTGTTGGGGGGGGGGGGATCTGACTTATTTAAGCTATGGTTTTGGCCATCCTGAAAATATGCCAGATGCTGTGTTAGAAAGGACCACAGAGCCAAGATGAAATGTTTTGTTACCCACTTATGAAGAGGAAGTGGTGTTTACCTGGCAGCATGGGCTCAGTGTAACTGCAGCACAGCCACCCTATAACTACTAATATATCTGTCAACACAATGGGTCCTGGCATGTGGCAGGGTGGAAAATAGGCCTAACGTTCATGTTCATCATTGAGATGTCACAATGGAGTTTCAATAGTGTGCTGAGGTGTTCTAGAACTTCAGATGATGTGCTACTGTCACAGTGATTCCAGGGCATGAACAGTGGGAACCAAACACTATTATTGGAATTGTCTGTTGAAAGTGACATTGAATCTAAACTTGAACAGCGCGTGACGGGAGAGAAAACCTCAGCGTTTGGTATGTGGTCGTACACTGACCTCTACAGGGACAGAACAACATTGAATAAATGGACCACTCCGTATCAAGGAGCTATGATGTCTTTTCTTTTACAGAGAAAGGAACATCTGGGGATAATCTTCAATCATTAAGGCTTGTTTATCGTCAATATACTGGAGGTTCCAATTCCAACCTTTAAATATATATATATTTTTACAGCTTTAGACCAGTTGTTCCCCCCAACAGTATACATTTTTATTGTAGCCTAAGACAAGCACACCTGTTTTTTTTGTCCGGGGCTACAATGAAACGTTGTTCTGTTGGGGGTACTTGCGTACTGGAGTTGGGAACCATTGCTTTAGACAGTAATGTTCACTAAAAACGTTGGTGCTTGGAAATTAGGTTTTTCTCTCTTATAGCGGTGTTCTGTCTCCATCTAAACGGGGAACTTGAATGTAAGCAGACTTGGGTGGATGTTCTAGTGGTAGGAACCACAGGGAGGCTCGTCACCAAGTTTCACCAAGAGAGAATTTAGCAGTCAAGCGAAAGCTTCCTGTCTCAACAGTCTCACCAACGTTACTGATGCAACTTAAAAACAACAAGGTAGAATACCCTGGTTGGTCTCCAGGAACATCTACATACACTGTACTCGGTAGCTTTTCTAGTTAAATATATAACAATAATGTCACTAAAACTACCCAAGTTAAAACTAACCAAGTTAAACTAGCCAAGTAAGAATTTGGTCCAGAAATGACTCTACGGTATAAAAGCGCTGAGTCCTGATCTCAGAAGGCTGCATGTAATTGGTTAGCATGAGAATATACTTCCTGTCAGTTAGAGCTTGTAGCCTGGTTCCAGATCTGTCTTGTCAATAACATGGGTTCAATATGCTGTAAACTATTGTTTTATAACAGTTGTACTTGTTCATCCCTCATCATCCTAATTACCATGACACACCCCCTTTCACTGTGTTCATTGGTTAAACAAATTGCACTGTTTGTCTACATAACCTGCTTCAACCATTCATTATCCAACCCTGAATAAAGGAAAGGAAAAGGGGGGATACCTATAGTGAGTTGTCCAACTGAATGCGTTCAACTGAAATGTGACTTCCGCATTTAACCCAACCCCTCTGAATCAGAGAGGTGCGGTAGGCTGCCTTAACCCAACCCCTCTGAATCAGAGAGGTGCGGTAGGCTGCCTTAACCCAACCCCTCTGAATCAGAGAGGTGCGGTAGGCTGCCTTAACCCAACCCCTCTGAATCAGAGAGGTGCGGTAGGCTGCCTTAACCCAACCCCTCTGAATCAGAGAGGTGCGGTAGGCTGCCTTAACCCAACCCCTCTGAATCAGAGAGGTGCGGTAGGCTGCCTTAACCCAACCCCTCTGAATCAGAGAGGTGCGGTAGGCTGCCTTAACCCAACTTAACTTCCAGCCGCTCTGCCGTGCTAGCTCCTCATAATGCCGCCTCTCTGCTTTCAATGCCTCCAGCTCTGCTTTGGGGCGGCAATATTCCCCTGGCTCTGCCCAGGGTCCTTTCCCGTCTAGGATCTCCTCCCAAGTCTGGTTCTCCAAATAGTGCTGCCTCTCCTGCTGCTGCTGCTGCTGCTACCTCTCCTGCTGCTCCTGCTGCTGCTGCTGTTGCTGCCTCTCCTGCTGCTGCTGCTGCTGCCTCTCCTGCTGCTGCTGCTGCCTCTCCTGCTGCTGCTGCCTCTCCTGCTGCTGCTGCCTCTCCTGCTGCTGCTGCTGCTGCCTCTCCTGCTGCTGCTGCCTCTCCTGCTGCTGCTGCCTCTCCTGCTGCTGCTGCCTCTCCTGCTGCTGCTGCTGCCTCTCCTGCTGCTGCTGCGTCTCCTGCTGCTGCCTCTCCTGCTGCTGCTGCCTCTCCTGCTGCTGCTGCCTCTCCTGCTGCTGCTGCCTCTCCTGCTGCCTCTCCTGCTGCTGCTGCCTCTCCTGCTGCTGCTGCCTCTCCTGCTGCTGCTGCCTCTCCTGCTGCTGCTGCCTCTCCTGCTGCTGCTGCCTCTCCTGCTGCTGCTGCCTCTCCTGCTGCTGCTGCCTCTCCTGCTGCTGCTGCTGCTGCCTCTCCTGCTGCTGCTGCCTCTCCTGCTGCTGCTGCCTCTCCTGCTGCTGCTGCCTCTCCTGCTGCTGCTGCCTCTCCTGCTGCTGCTGCCTCTCCTGCTGCTGCTGCTGCTGCCTCTCCTGCTGCTGCTGCCTCTCCTGCTGCTGCTGCCTCTCCTGCTGCTGCTGCCTCTCCTGCTGCTGCTGCTGCTGCCTCTCCTGCTGCTGCTGCCTCTCCTGCTGCTGCTGCTGCCTCTCCTGCTGCTGCCTCTCCTGCTGCTGCCTCTCCTGCTGCTGCTGCCTCTCCTGCTGCTGCTGCCTCTCCTGCTGCTGCTGCCTCTCCTGCTGCTGCTGCCTCTCCTGCTGCTTACCACGCCGCTTGGTCCTTTTGTGGTGGGTGATTCTGCAATGGTTTTCTTCCGCTAAAGGAGAGGAGGACCAAAATGCGTGGTTAGTGTTAAACATCTGCAATATAGACGATAACCGAGAATACTACAAAAATACAAAACAATAAATGTGAAAACCGAAACAGTCCTGTGTGGTGAAACAAACACTGACACGGAAACAATCACCCACAAAACAACATGAAACCCAGGCTACCTAAGTATGATTCTCAATCAGAGACAACTAACGACACCTGCCTCTGATTGAGAACCATACTAGGCCGAACACATAAAAACAACCTTGAAACACAAAACATAGAATGCCCACCCAACTCACGTCCTGACCAACTAAAACAAACAATTAACACAACAACTAGGGTCAAAACGTGACACAACCAGACACTATCCCCTGAAGAAGGCACTGCGTTGCTGAAACGTTGGTTAGGTTGACCAATTCAATTGTTGAGAGTATATATACAGTGGGGCAAAAAAAGTATTTAGTCAGCCACCAATTGTGCAAGTTCTCCCACTTGAAAAGATGAGAGAGGCCTGTAATTTTCATCATAGGTACACTTCAACTCTGACAGACAAAATGAGAAAAAAAAAATTGATTTTTAATGAATTTATTTGAATTTATTTGCAAATTATGGTGGCTGACTAAATACTTTTTTGCCCCACTGTATATATACTCTCAACAATTGAATTGGTCAACCTAACCAACGTTTCAGCAACGCAGTGCCTTCTTCAGGGGATAATGTCTGGTTGTGTCACGTTTTGACCCTAGTTATTGTGTATATATAGAGGGACTTTCTTTATTTGTATACATTTTACTCTTCGTTGGTCAGAAACTCTACAACAAATGTTGTCTGTATCCGCTCATGCTTTTTACTAGACATCTCGCCCTTCACAACCCTATATTGTAAGCGAGACAGCACAAACAGATCTGGTACCAGGCTATAAACTACAGCTCGCAGCAAATGTCTGTTCAAACAAGAAGCCCAGAGAATCGGGCCAGTGTTTGAGGTCAGTAGAGGGGCTAGTGGGGTGAGAGTGTAGCTGCCTAGGAAAGGGAACTGTGTGCTTCAGTTAAACGGACTGGCCGCCACAAGCCAATGTCCACACCATGTATGAAATATCTCTTTTATGACTGTAGACGCACGTCTATATTTACAGAGTCAACTCTATTTCCCTCCGGGGAAAACTGAACGTTCCCCCAATGCATTTTAAAGGAACTGTGTAATGAATTAAACATGGTCTAAAATGCAGGCCGTGATTTTTAGTTCCCTGTGCGACAACATCGTCATCTCAAACTGTTAAATTTGTACATTTATTTTAATATAATTATTGAAGAGAGACTTTAATATCGATTGCCTTTACTATATCTCAGTGCAGGAAAACTCTGACATGCAGGTATGTCTTCTAGGTGTATAATGGTTCTCTGTAATGACTGGTAGAAGAAAGGACACAAGGCTTCATTGTGCAGGACCACCGTTCTCTCTGGTTCTCAGTGGTTCTCTTACCCCTAAGGTCCAGTAGGGGGATTCAGGCTCGCACAAATATCTTTCTAGAAGCAGGTTCTCCTTTAAAAGCAGAAGGGCAAAGGTTATGTCTGGAACATACACCATTGGCCACATGATACGTTAGGTAATTACGTCCATCTGGTGGTAGCTGGACATGTATAACTATAGCTGAGTGAGTTACATGTCTGAGGCCCAATGTTATCATCAACAACAACCAAGCACATGTCAAGATCAATCATGTGAACTGACTCAGCAACACACTCCAACACAGTGGATTCTCAGTAACACGATCGATCACAGTGGGTTCTCAGTAACACGATCCAACACAGTGGGTTCTCAGTAACACGATCCAACACAGTGGGTTCTCAGTAACATAAAGTGGATGCTCAGTAACATGCTCCAACACAGTGGGTTCTCAGTAACATAAAGTGGGTGCTCAGTAACACACTCCAGCACAGTGGGTTCACAGTAACACGCTCCAACACAGTGGGTTCTCAGTAACATAAAGTGGGTGCTCAGTAACACACTCCAACACAGTGGGTTCTCAGTAACATAAAGTGGGTGCTCAGTAACACATTCCAACACAGTGGGATCACAGTAACACGCTCCAACACAGTGGGTTCTCAGTAACACACTCCAACACAGTGGGTTCTCAGTAACATAAAGTGGGTGCTCAGTAACACATTCCAACACAGTGGGTTCACAGTAACACGCTCCATCTCAGTCGGTTCTCAGTAACACGATCCATCACAGTGGGTTCTCAGTAACACACTCCAACACAGTGGGTTCTCAGTAACACACTCCAACACAGTGGGTTCTCAGTAACACACTCCAACACAGTGGGTTCTCAGTAACACACTCCAACACAGTGGGTTCTCAGTAACACGCTCCAACACAGTGGGTTCTCAGTAACATAAAGTGGGTGCTCAGTAACACACTCCACCACAGTGGGTTCTCAGTAACACACTCCAACACAGTGGGTTCTCAGTAACATAAAGTGGGTGCTCAGTAACACACTCCAACACAGTGGGTTCTCAGTAACATAAAGTGGGTTCTCAGTAACACATTCCAACACAGTGGGTTCACAGTAACACGCTCCAACACAGTGGGTTCTCAGTAACACACTCCAACACAGTGGGTTCTCAGTAACACGCTCCAACACAGTGGGTTCTCAGTAACATAAAGTGGGTGCTCAGTAACACACTCCAACACAGTGGGTTCTCAGTAACACACTCCAACACAGTGGGTTCTCAGTAACATAAAGTGGGTGCTCAGTAACACACTCCAACACAGTGGGTTCTCAGTAACATAAAGTGGGTTCTCAGTAACACATTCCAACACAGTGGGTTCACAGTAACATGCTCCAACACAGTGGGTTCTCAGTAACACACTCCAACACAGTGGGTTCTCAGTAACATAAAGTGGGTGCTCAGTAACATGCTCCAACACAGTGGGTTCTCAGTAACACACTCCAACACAGTGGGTTCTCAGTAACACGCTCCATCACAGTGGGTTCTCAGTAACACGATCCATCACAGTGGGTTCTCAGTAACACACTCCAACAGAGTGGGTTCTCAGTAACACACTCCAACGCAGTGGGTTCTCAGTAACACACTCCAACACAGTGGGTTCTCAGTAACACACTCCAACACTCTGGGTTCTCAGTAACACACTCCAACACAGTGGGTTCTCAGTATCATGCTCCAACACAGTGGGTTCTCAGTAACACGATCCATCACAGTGGGTTCTCAGTAACATAAAGTGGGTGCTCAGTAACACATTCCGACACAGTGGGTTCACAGTAACATACTCCAACACCGTGGGTTCTCAGTAACACACTCCAACACAGTGGGTTCTCAGTAACACGCTCCAACACAGTGGGTTCTCAGTAACACGCTCCAACACAGTGGGTTCTCAGTAACACACTCCAACACAGTGGGTTCTCAGTAACATAAATTGGGTGCTCAGTAACACGCTCCAACACAGTGGGTTCTCAGTAACACGCTCCAACACAGTGGGTTCTCAGTAACACGCTCCAACACAGTGGGTTCTCAGTGACATGCAGTGGGTTCTCAGTAACACACTCCAACACAGTGGGTTCTCAGTAACACGCTCCAACACACTGGGTTCTCAGTAACACACAGTGGGTTCTCAGTAACACACAGTGGGTTCTCAGTAACATACTCCCAACACCGTCGGTTCTCAGTAACATCCCAGAAAACAGGGGTCTTCCTGAGGACATTCAGCGACATTCCCTTTAGGTCCCTTAAGGGTTTGGTGAGATGTTTCCCCAATGACTTTCTAAGAGCGTTGCGTAACCGCCTCAAGGGATTGTCCTCTGGTTGACCTTGTTCCCTCTAAGTTTCCAGAACGTCGTAGAGAACCATGTCAGAGCCTTTTTAGTACTTTTATTTTACTAGTTCTTAGGATGTTGCGTGATGGTCACGCAACATCTCATCTCTCTCTCTCTCTCTCTCTCTCCCTCTCTCTCTCTCTCTCTCTCTCTCTCTCTCTCTCCCTCCCTCTCCCCCTCTCTCTCTCTCTCTCTCACTCTCTCTCTCTCTCTCTCTCTCTCTCTCTCTCTCTCTCTCTCTCTCTCTCTCTCCCTCCCTCTCCCTCTCTCTCCCTCTCCTTCCTCTCTCTGTCTCTCTCTCCCTCTCTCTCCATATGTAGTGAATAGGGTGCCATTTGTGATGCAAGCCCAGAGTACATGGGTGCTACATGTAAAACACTATCCCCCAGCCTCTCAACCCCAGCCCCCTTCCCACAGCCCTGCAACGACGTCAGACAAACATCTGTGTAGTACTAGACTGAAATCTGCATCCCAAATACTACCCTATTCCACATGTAGTGCATTACTTTGGACCCTAAGTAGCCTTGGTATAAAGAGGTGCACTCAGTAGGGTATAGGGTGCCATTTGGGCAGCAACACAGGGAAACAGGTGGAAGGACCAGGACCTAGCATTAATGCTAGATGACAGATGAATGAGCCTGGACGGGTTTTTAGATGGATCCTTACAAGGAACCACTGTGTTTTGTCTTACCTCTAAACCATGCCCTGCCAGCTGTAGTTTAGGAACTCTGAAACACTTTTCAGGGTCTAAGGGACGTTAGTTAAAACGTTAGTTAATTTGCTGTGTTCATATCACCTTGTAACATTTATATAACCCTTGTAGGGAGATCTCTCTGTCTCTCTCTCTCTCTTTCTCTCTCTCTTTCTCTCTCTCTCTCTCTCCCCCTCTCTCTCTCTCTCTCTCTCTCTTTCTCTCTCTCTCTCCCCCTCTCTCTCTCTCTCTCTCTCTCTCTCTCTCTCTCTCTGCCTCTCTCCCCCCCACTCTCTCTCTCTCTCTGTCTCTCTCTCTCTCTCTCTCTGTCTCTCTCTCTCTTTCTCTCTCTCTCTCTCTCTCTCTCTCTCTCTCTCTCTCTCTCTCTCTCTCTCTCTCTCTCTCTCTCTCTCAATTGAAAGGAGCTTTATTGGCATTGGGAAATGTGTGTTTACATTGCCAAAGCATGTGAAATAAACAAAAGTGAGAAGAAAGTAATTTAACAAAGGTTTCAAAAAAGATAAAGACATTTGTGTTATATTATCAGCTATGTGCAAATAGTTGGAGTAGGAATAGTAGGGGAAGATAAATAAACAGATAAATATTGATGCTATTTGCAATGTTGTTTTGTCCTCCACCGGTTGCCCTTTTCCTCATGGCAACCAGATACACATCTTGCTGCTGTTATTGCACACAGAGGTATTTTGCCTAACAGAAATGGGAGTTTATCAATGTTTGATATGTTTTTAACATTCTTTATGGGTCTGTGTGATCTTTGGGGAATATGTATCTCTAATGTGGTCATACATTTGGCAGGAGGTGAGAAAGTGCAGCTCAGTTTCCAACTCCTTTTTTGGGCATTGGGTACATAGCCTGTCTTCTCTTGAGAGCCATGTCTGCCTACCGCGGCCGCTTTCAATAAGAAGGCTATGCTCACTGAGTCTGTACATAGTCAAGGATTTTCTTAATTTTGGGTTGGTCACGGTGGTCAGGTGTTCTGCCACTGTGTACTCTCTGTTTAGGGCCAAATATCATTCCAATTTGCTCTGTTTTTTGGTTGATTGTTTCCAGTGTTTGCTGCTTTCTCATAATCTCTCAGAATTTGGTTGGGTCTAATTGTGCTGCTGTCCTGGGGCCCTGTGGGGTCTATTTGTGTTTGTGAACAGAGCCCCAAAACCAGCTGGCTGAGGGGACTCTTCTCTGGGCCCATTACTCTGTCGGTGAGGGCTTTGTGGTGGAATATGTTGGCATCACTACTATGAGCACCATCTCTGGCTTTTATGTGTCTTCAGTGGGTGTGGTGGGGGATGTCTTCAGTGGGTGTGGTGGGGGACGTCTTCAGTGGGTGTAGTGGGGGATGTCTTCAGTGGGTGTGGTGGGGGATGTCTTCAGTGGGTGTGGTGGGGGATGTCTTCAGTGGGTGTGGTGGGGGATGTCTTCAGTGGGTGTGGTGGGGGATGTCTTCAGTGAGTGTGGTGGGGGATGTCTTCTGTGGGTGTGGTGGGGGATGTCTTCAGTGGGTGTGGTGGGGGATGTCTTCATGGGTGTGGTGGATTTGTCAGGAGTTCTAACAAGGGGACTGACAGAGGTAATAGAAGTTGGGGGGGTCTGACGGGTTGGTGGGTCCTGTCTTGTCTGTCCTGCCTGTGGTGGGGGTGAAGTGTGCTGTTCTGTTGGCTTCTCTAGGGGGCTGGCCAGCTCTCTCATTGTCCCACCACAGCTTTCTCACCTCACTCAGCGCTCTCTCTCTCCCTCTCTCTATGGTTAATTGTGTGGGCGTGCAGGACAGGTGTATAATGACAGGGGATAGAAACAGTGTGGCCTTCTGTTCCACTTACCACGAGATCGTCCCATATGCCCCCCGATTCCAAATACAGTTCACTACTTTTGACCAGAGCTCTATGGGCCTTGAGCTCTATGGGCCTTGAGCACTATGGGCCTTGAGCTCTATGGGCTTTGAGCTCTATGGTCCTTGAGCTCTATGGGCCTTGAGCTCTATGGGCCTTAAGCTCTATGGGCCTTAAGCTCTATGGGCCTTGAGCTCTATGGGCTTTGAGCTCTATGGGCCTTGAGCTCTATGGGCCTTGAGCTCTATGGGCCTTCACCCGATGTTTTGGAGGCAAAAGATAACAACACGCCAATGTAAACAGAGATTTTTTTATATAAATATGAACTTTATCAAACAAAACATACATGTATTGTGTAACATGAAGTCCTATGAGTGCCATCTGATGAAGATCATCAAAGGTTAGTGATTCATTTTATCTCTATTTCTGCTTTTTGTGACTCCGTCTCTTTGGCTGGAAAAATGGCTGTGTTATTTTGTGACTAGGCACTGACCTAACATAATCATATGGTATGCTTTTGTCGTAACGCCTTTTTGAAATCGGACACTGTGGTGGGATTAACAACAAGTTTATCTTTAAAATGGTGTATAATACATGTATGTTTGAGGAATTTTAATTATGAGATTTCTGTTGTTTGAATTTGGCGCCCTGCACTTTCACTGGATGTTGGTCAGGTGGGACTTTAGCGTCCCACGTACCCTAGAGAGGATAACTAGGGGCTGTTCTCGTACTAAATTGTAACCCCTCTCCAGGTCTCTGATTACTACTTTGTTTCCTTTTCTGTTTCCCTTTCCGCCAACACTAACCACTCAGCCCCTACCAAGATGGTCATGCCCCGTCGCAATCTTTGCTCTCTCTCTCCACTACGTTCTCCTCTTCAACCTATCATCTCTCCCTTCCGTTAAGTCCTTCTCCCTCCTGTCTCCTGATTCTGCCTCTTCCACCTTACTCTCCTCCCTTTCCTCATCCTCCCTTTCCTCATTATTTCCACACTGTCCCCTTTCCTACCAGCTGCCCCCCCCCCCTCCTGCCCTGTGGCTGAGTGACTCACACTGTCCCCTTTCCTACCAGCTGGCCCTCCCCTCCTGCCCTGTGGCTGAGTGACTCGCACTGTCCCCTTTCCTACCAGCTGGCCCTCCCCTCCTGCCCTGTGGCTGAGTGACTCGCACTGTCCCCTTTCCTACCAGCTGGCCCTCCCCTCCTGCCCTGTGGCTGAGTGACTCGCACTGTCCCCTTTCCTACCAGCTGGCCCTCCCCTCCTGCCCTGTGGCTGAGGGACTCATTGTGATCTGAGAAAACAGGGCTGTGGGCAGCTGAGTGAAAATGGAGGAAAAGTAAACTTCCGGAGGACTCCCTTCTCTCTACCTTCTCTTCCTCTGTATCTGCTGCTAAAGCCACTTTCTATCACTCTAAAATGTAAAGCTTCTGCCTCTACCCCTAGGAAAGGCTTTTGCACCTTCTCCTCCCTCCTTAATCATCCACCCCACCCCTTCCCCCTTCCTAACTGTGGATGACTTGGTCAACCTCTTTGAAGGTTTACAACATCCGCTCCTCATTCACTCAGCCGACTGAGTTCACTGGTCCCACTCACACAGAACTACCCTACACCTTGACCTCTTTCTCCCCTCTCTCTCCAGATGATATCCTGCGACTAGTGAGGTTGGCCGCCAGACAACCTTCCCACTCAACCCCATCCCCTCCTCCCTTCTCCAGACCATCTCTGGAGACCTTCTCCCATTCCCCTCTTCCCTCATCAACTCCTCCCTGACCACTGGTCCGAGTCGATCCTCTCCTCATGAAACCAACACTCGACTCCTGATGTCAAAATCTATAGACCTGTATCCCTTTTTTCTTTCCTTTCCAAAACACTTGAGCGTAATGTCTCTGATAGACTCTCTCGTTATCTCTCTCAGAACAATCTTCTTGACCCTATAACCAGTCAGGCTTCAAGGCGGGTCACTCAACCGAGACTGCTCTTCTCTGTGTGACGCAGGCTCTCTGCACTGCCAAAGCTGACTCTCTCTCCTCTGTTCTGATCCTCCTACATCTATACGCTACCTTCAACACCGTGAATTGTCAGATCCTCCTCTCCACCCTCTCAGGGCTGGGCGTCTCAGGCTCTGCACACTCTTAGATTGCATCCTACCTGGCAGGCCGCTCCTTCTAGGTGATGTGGAGAGGATCTGTGTCTGCACCACGTACACTCACTACTGGTGTCCCCCAGGGCTCAGTTCTAGGCCCTCTACTCTCTATACACCAAATCACTCCTCTACTTCATATCCTCACATGGTCTCTCCTATCATTGCTGTGCGGATGACACTCAACTACTTTTCTCCTTCCCACTTCTGACAACCAGGTGGCGACAGGAATCTCTGCGTGCCTGGCAGATAGCTCAGCTTGGATGTCGGCCCACCACCTCAAGCCCAACCTCCTCCAGGGGAAGGCCTGGCCGCTCCAAGACCTGTCCATCATGGTTGACAACTCCACAGTGTCACCCTTCCAGAGTGCAGAGTACCTTGACATGACCCTAGACAACACCCTGTCATTCTCAGCAAACATCAAAGCAGTGACTCACTCCTGCAGGTTCATGCTCTACAACATCTGTATAGTACGACCCTACCTCACACAGGAAGCGGCGCAGGTCCTAATCCAGGCACTATGTCATCTCCCGTCTGGACTACTGCAATTTGCTCTTGGCTGGGCTGCTTGTGCCATCAAACCCCTGCTACTTATCCAAAACGCTGCAGCCCGCCTGGTTTTCAACCTTCCCATGTTCTCTGATGTCACCCAGCTCCTCCACACACTCCACTGGCTTCCAGTCCAAAATCTTGAATCCGCTAAAAAAACATGGTGCTTGCCTACGGTGCAGCAAGAGGAATTGCCCCTCCCTACCTTCCGGCTATGCTCAAACCCTACACCCCAACCCATTCTGCCACCTCTGCTCTCTTGGCCCTCCCACCCCTACCAGAGGGCAGCTCCCGCTCAGCCCAGTCCAAGCTCTTCTGGAACCCCAATGGAACCCCAATGGTTGAACCATGTTCCCCTTGAAGCTAGGTCAGCTAGGAAACCCTGCACATATTCTGAAAGCACCTGAAACTCTACCTCTTCAAATAGTTTCTTAAAAATTATCCCCTTACTCACCTTATCCCCTTGCACTTTAACCTGGACTAAAGGTCAAATATACATTGGAGTTGCTTCCAAAAGCAACATTGAATGTTCCTGAGTGGCCTAGTTACAGTTTTCACTGGGCTTGAAAATCTATGGCAAGACTTGAAAGTGGCTGTCGAGCAATGTTTAAACAACCAACATTAAAGTGCTTGAAGAATTTAAAAAAAGATTAATGTGAAAATATTGTACAATCCAGGGGTGCAAAGTTCTTTGAGATTTACCAAGAAATACTCACAACTGTAAACGCAGCCAAAGGTGATTCTAACTCAGGGGTGTCTCAGGGGTGTGAATACTTATGTAAATGAGATATTTCTGTAGTTCATTTGAAATATATTTGCAAAAAAATGTCTAAAAACATGTCATTATCGAGGGGTGTGAATACTTTCTGAAGGCACTGTATTCTACAGCATATGTTCAACAGTGTGTGCTTTGAAAAATGATCTGCGTAGTAAATCCCATACCTGTCTTTTATGATTGACAGATTTTGATAGGCAATGAGGATAGAAAATATGAAGCTACAACCAATTCAATTTCAAAGAGGTATCATTGAAAACATGCGTTTTATTTCTCCAGGGGAAATTTTAGTCGTACTTTCACTGCACATGGCAGTTACCAGAAGTCAACGTAGCCACAAGAAGACCGCAGGCCTTTACGTGCAGCTGGAAATAGAGATGCTTTGTGCGTGAGAAACAGCCAGGCAGGGATGAAGGTATGAAAACGTTCCCTGTCCGCAGCCCTCCCTGCTCCACTCCAGCAGACAGAGTGGTCCTATAGAGGGTCCCTCTCTGGGACGCCCGACGTGGGAGGGTACATCCTGCCTACAGCCTCCCCGACATCTCCCTCACCACTGCGTACATAGGCTGTGTACCAACTGTCACACAATTCCCTACATAGAGCACTTTTTTTGACCAGAGCCTTGGTTAACAGTAGTGCACTTCATAGGGAATAGGGTGCCATTTGAGACGTTGGCAGAGAGTACCATCTTAGAGCTCTCTTATAGGCTAACATTGCCACTGGAGGGTAAGAGGGGAAAAATAGAAAAACAAGGGATCAGTCATATCTAACTACTACAACTACCCTATAAAACCCAGTCATATCTACACTACTACTACCCAATAAAACCCAGTCATATCTACACTACTAATAATACCCTATAAAACCCAGTCATATCTACACTACTACTACTACTACCCTATAAAACCCAGTCATATCTAACTACTACTGCTACCCTATAAAACCCAGTCATATCTACACCACTACTACTACCCTATAAAACCCAGTCATATCTACACTACTACTACTACCCCATAACACCCAGTCATATCTACACTACTACTACTACCCTATAAACCCCAGTCATATCTACACTACTACTACTACTACCCTATAAAACCCAGTCATATCTAGACTACTACTACTACCCTATAAAACCCAGTCATATCTGCACTACTACTACTACCCCATAAAACCCAGTCATATCTACACCACTACTACTACCCCATAAAACCCAGTCATATCTACACTACTACTACCCTATAAAACCCAGTCATATCTAAACTACTACTACTACCCTATAAAACCCAGTCATGTCTAAACTACTACCCTATAAAACCCAGTCATATCTAAACTACTACCCTATAAAACCAAGTCATGTCTAACTACTACTACTAACCTATAAAACCCAGTCATATCTAAACTACTACTACCCGATAAAACCCAGTCATATCTAACTACTACTACTACCCTATAAAACCCAGTCATATCTAAACTACTACCCTATAAAACCCAGTCATGTCTAACTACTACTACTACCCTATAAAACCCAGTCATATCTAGACTACTACTACCCTATAAAACCCAGTCATATCTAACTACTACTACGCTATAAAACCCAGTCATATCTAAACTACTACTACTATCCTAAAAAATCCCAGTCATATCTAACTACTACTACTACCCCATAAAACCCAGTCATATCTACTCTACTACTACTATCCTATCAATCCCAGTCATATCTAACTACTACTACTACCCCATAAAACCCAGTCATATCTACACTACTACTACTACTACCCTATAAAACCCAGTCATATCTACACTAATACTACTACTACCCTATAAAACCCAGTCATATCTACACTACTACTACTACTACCCTATAAAACCCAGTCATATCTACACTTCTACTACTACCCCATAAACCCCAGTCATATCTATACTACTACTACTACCCTATAAATCCCAGTCATATCTAACTACTACTACTACCCTATAAAACCCAGTCATATCTAGACTACTACTACTACTACCCTATAAAACCCAGTCATATCTAAACTAATACTACTACCCTATAACACCCAGTCATATCTAACTACTACCCTATAAAACCCAGTCATATCTAACTACTACTACTACCCTATAACACCCAGTCATATCTAGACTACTACTGCTACTCTATAAAACCCAGTCATATCTACACTACTACTGCTACCCTATAAAACCCAGTCATATCTACACTACTACTACTACCCCATAAAACCCAGTCATATCTAGACTACTACTGCTACCCTATAAAACCCAGTCATATCTACACTACTACTACTACCCCATAAAACCCAGTCATATCTAGACTACTACTGCTACCCCATAAAACCCAGTCATATCTAACTACTACTACTACCCTATAAAACCCAGTCATATCTAAACTTCTACTACCCTATAAAACCCAGTCATATCTAACTACTACTACTACCCTATAAAACCCAGTCATATCTAAACTACTACTACTACCCTATAAACCCCAGGCATATCTAACTACTACTACTACCCTATAAAACCCAGTCGTATCTAACTACTACTACTACCCTATAAAACCCAGTCATATCTAGACTACTACTACTACCCCATAAAACCCAGTCATATCTAACTACTACTACTACCTATAAAACCCAGTCATATCTAGACTACTACTACTACCCCATAAAACCCAGTCATATCTAACTACTACTACTACCCTATAAAACCCAGTCATATCTAACTACTACTACTACCCTATAAAACCCAGTCATATCTAGACTACTACTACTACCCCATAAAACCCAGTCAAATCTAACTACTACTACTACCCTATAAAACCCAGTCATATCTAGACTACTACTACCCTATAAAACCCAGTCATATCTAGACTACTACTACTACCCTATAAAACCCAGTCATATCTAACTACTACTACTACCCTATAAAACCCAGTCATATCTAACTACTACTACTACCCTATAAAACCCAGTCATATCTAAGTACTACCCCATTAAACCCAGTCATATCTAAACTACTACTACCCCATAAAACCCAGTCATATCTAGACTACTACTACTACCCCATTAAACCCAGTCATATCTAGACTACTACTACTACCCTATAAAACCCAGTCATATCTACACTACTACTACTACTACTACCCCATAAAACCCAGTCATATCTAGACTACTACTACTACCCCATAAAACCCAGTCATATCTAGACTACTACTACTACCCCATAAAACCCAGTCATATCTAACTACTACTACTACCCTATAAAACCCAGTCATATCTAGACTACTACTACCCTATAAAACCCAGTCATATCTAACTACTACTACTACCCTATAAAACCCAGTCATATCTAGACTACTACTACTACTACCCTATAAAACACAGTCATATCTACACTACTACTACCCTATAAAACCCAGTCATATCTAACTACTACTACTACCCTATAAAACCCAGTCATATCTACACTACTACTACTTCTACCCTATAAAACCCAGTCATATCTAAACTACTACTACTATCCTATAAAACCCAGTCATATCTAGACTACTACTACCCTATAAAACCCAGTCATATCTAACTACTACTACTACCCTATAAAACCCAGTCATATCTAAATACTACTACTACCCTATAAAACCCAGTCATGTCTAGACTACTACTACCCCATAAAACCCAGTCATATCTAACTACTACTAACTCTACCCAAATAAATCCCAGTCATATCTACACTACTACTACTACCCCATAAAACCCAGTCATATCTACACTACTACTACTACTATTACCCTATAAATCCCAGTCATATCTAAACTACTACTACTACCCCATAAAACCCAGTCATATCTACACTACTACTACTACTACTACCCTATAAAACCCAGTCATATGTACACCACTACTACTACCCCATAAAACCCAGTCATATCTAAACTACTACTACCCCATAAAACCCAGTCATATCTAACTACTACTACTACTACCCCATAAAACCCAGTCATATCTACACTACTACTACTACTACCCTATAAAACCCAGTCATATCTAACTACTACTACTACCCCATAAAACCCAGTCATATCTAGACTACTACTACTACCCTATAAAACCCAGTCATATCTAGACTACTATTACCCTATAAAGCCCAGTCATATCTAAACTACTACTACTACCCCATAAAACCCAGTCATATCTAGACTACTACTACTACCCTATAAAACCCAGTCATATCTAGACTACTATTACCCTATAAAACCCAGTCATATCTAAACTACTACCACTACCCCATAAAACCCAGTCATATCTAAACTACTACTACTACCCCATAAAACCCAGTCATATCTAAACTACTACTACTACCCTATAACACCCGGTCATATCTACACTACTACTACTACCCTATAAAACCTAGTCATATCTACACTACTACTACTACCCTATAAAACCCAGTCATATCTACACTACTACTACTACCCTATAAAACCCAGTCATATCTAACTACTACCCTATAACACCCAGTCATATCTAAACTACTACTACTACCCTATAAAACCCAGTCATATCTAAACTACTACTACTACTACCCCATAAAACCCAGTCATATCTACACCACTACTACTACCCCATAAAACCCAGTCATATCTAAACTACTACTACCCCATAAAACCCAGTCATATCTAACTACTACTACTACTACCCCATAAAACCCAGTCATATCTACACTACTACTACTACTACCCTATAAAACCCAGTCATATCTAACTACTACTACTACCCTATAAAACCCAGTCATATCTACACCACTACTACTACCCTATAAAACCCAGTCATATCTAACTACTACTACTACCCTATAAAACCCAGTCATATCTACACTACTACTACTACTACCCTATAAAACCCAGTCATATCTAACTACTACTACTACCCTATAAAACCCAGTCATATCTACACCACTACTACTACCCTATAAAACCCAGTCATATCTAAACTACTACTACCCTATAAAACCCAGTCATATCTAAACTACTACTACTACCCTATAAAACCCAGTCATATCTAACTACTACTACTACCTATAAAACCCAGTCATATCTACACCACTACTACTACTACCCTATAAAACCCAGTCATATCTAGACTACTACTACTACCCTATAAAACCCAGTCATATCTAACTACTACTACTACCCCGTAAAACCCAGTCATATCTAGACTACTATTACCCTATAAAACCCAGTCATATCTAAACTACTACTACTACCCCATAAAACCCAGTCATATCTAAACTACTACTACTACCCCATAAAACCCAGTCATATCTAAACTACTACTACTACCCTATAACACCCAGTCATATCTACACTACTACTACTACCCTATAAAACCCAGTCATATCTAACTACTACCCTATAACACCCAGTCATATCTAAACTACTACTACTACCCTATAAAACCCAGTCATATCTAAACTACTACTACTACTACCCCATAAAACCCAGTCATATCTACACCACTACTACTACCCCATAAAACCCAGTCATATCTAAACTACTACTACCCCATAAAACCCAGTCATATCTAACTACTACTACTACTACCCCATGAAACCCAGTCATATCTACACTACTACTACTACTACCCTATAAAACCCAGTCATATCTAACTACTACTACTACCCTATAAAACCCAGTCAAATCTACACCACTACTACTACCCTATAAAACCCAGTCATATCTAACTACTACTACTACCCTATAAAACCCAGTCATATCTACACCACTACTACTACCCTATAAAACCCAGTCATATCTACACTACTACTACTACTACCCTATAAAACCCAGTCATATCTAACTACTACTACTACCCTATAAAACCCAGTCATATCTACACCACTAATACTACACTATAAAACCCAGTCATATCTAAACTACTACTACCCTATAAAACCCAGTCATATCTAAACTACTACTACTACCCTATAAAACCCAGTCATATCTAACTACTACTACTACCTATAAAACCCAGTCATATCTACACCACTACTACTACTACCCTATAAAACCCAGTCATATCTAGACTACTACTACTACCCTATAAAACCCAGTCATATCTAGACTACTACTACTTCCCCATAAAACCCAGTCATATCTAAACTACTACTACTACCCCATAAAACCCAGTCATATCTAAACTACTACTACTACCCCATAAAACCCAGTCATATCTAAACTACTACTACTACCCTATAAAACCCAGTCATATCTAAACTACTACTACTACTACCCTATAAAACCCAGTCATATCTAACTACTACTACTACCCCATAAAACCCAGTCATATCTAGACTACTACTACTACCCTATAAAACCCAGTCATATCTAGACTACTACTACCTTATAAAACCCAGTCATATCTAACTACTACTACTACCCCATAAAACCCAGTCATATCTAACTACTACTACTACTACCCAATAAAACCCAGTCATATCTAACTACTACCCTATAAAACCCAGTCATATCTAAACTACTACTACTACCCTATAAAACCCAGTCATATCTACACTACTACTACCCTATAAAACCCAGTCATATCTACACTACTACTACTACCCTATAAAACCCAGTCATATCTAGACTACTACCCCATAAAACCCAGTCATATCTACACTACTACTACTACTACCCCATAAAACCCAGTCATATCTACACTACTACTACTACTACCCCATAAAACCCAGTCATATCTAACTACTACTACTACTACCCTATAAAACCCAGTCATATCTACACTACTACTACTACTACTACCCTATAAAACCCAGTCATATCTACACTACTACTACTACTACCCCATAAAACCCAGTCATATCTAACTACTACTACTACCCTATAAAACCCAGTCATATCTACACTACTACTACTACTACCCCATAAAACCCAGTCATATCTACACTACTACTACTACTACTACCCTATAAAACCCAGTCATATCTAGACTACTACCCCGTAAAACCCAGTCATATCTACACTACTACTACCCTATAAAACCCAGTCATATCTAGACTACTACCCCATAAAACCCAGTCATATCTACACTACTACTACTACTACCCCATAAAACCCAGTCATATCTACACTACTACTACTACTACCCTATAAAACCCAGTCATATCTAAACTACTACTACTACTACCCTATAAAACCCAGTCATATCTAACTACTACTACTACTACCCTATAAACCCCAGTCATATCTACACTACTACTACTACTACTACCCTATAAAACCCAGTCATATCTACACTACTACTACTACCCTATAAACCCCAGTCATATCTACACTACTACTACTACTACTACCCTATAAAACCCAGTCATATCTAACTACTACTACTACCCTATAAAACCCAGTCATATCTACACTACTACTACTACTACTACCCTATAAAACCCAGTCATATCTAACTACTACTACTACCCTATAAAACCCAGTCATATCTAACTACTACTACTACTACCCTATAAAACCCAGTCATATCTAACTACTACTACTACCCTATAAAACCCAGTCATATCTACACTACTACTACTACTACTACCCTATAAAACCCAGTCATATCTAACTACTAATACTACCCTATAAAACCCAGTCATATCTAACTACTACTACTACTACCCTATAAAACCCAGTCATATCTAACTACTACTACTACCCTATAAAACCCAGTCATATCTAACTACTACTACTACCCTATAAAACCCAGTCATATCTAACTACTACTACTACTACCCTATAAAACCCAGTCATATCTACACTACTACTACTACTACTACCCTATAAAACCCAGTCATATCTAACTACTACTACCCCATAAAACCCAGTCATATCTAAACTACTACCCTATAAAACCCAGTCATATCTACACTACTACTACTACCCCATAAAACCCAGTCATATCTACACTACTACTACCCCATAAAACCCACTGGAGTGCAGTTTATTCAAGTTAATAAGTCATATATCATCATTATTTTGTGGTATGTGAGATACATCTTTTGTGTGTTCTTTTTTAATTGGTTTAATCTTGGTTTAATTTTCACACTTTTTTTGTCTCCCATTTATTAATTCCATGATTAAGGTCCTTGTAGATACTCAGCTGTTCCTGATTATTCTACTGTAATAATGTCCCTATGCTATATTGCACCATTTTATCAGGCCTATAGTAGATTATAGAGGATGATTTATCAGGCCTATAGTAGATTATAGAGGATGATTTATCAGGCCTATTGTAGATTGTAGAGGATGTTTTATCAGGCCTATAGTAGATTATAGAGGATGATTTCTCAGGCCTATTGTAGATTATAGAGGATGTTTTATCAGGCCTATAGTAGATTATAGAGGATGATTTATCAGGCCTATTGTAGATTATAGAGGATGATTTATCAGGCCTATTGTAGATTGTAGAGGATGTTTTATCAGGCCTATAGTAGATTATAGAGGATGTTTTATCAGGCCTATTGTAGATTATAGAGGATGATTTATCAGGCCTATAGTAGATTATAGAGGATGATTTATCAGGCCTATTGTAGATTGTAGAGGATGATTTATCAGGCCTATTGTAGATTATAGAGGATGATTTATCAGGCCTATAGTAGATTATAGAGGATGATTTATCAGGCCTATAGTAGATTATAGAGGATGATTTATCAGGCCTATAGTAGATTATAGAGGATGATTTATCAGGCCTATAGTAGATTATAGAGGATGTTTTATCAGGCCTATTGTAGATTATAGAGGATGTTTTATCAGGCCTATAGTAGATTATAGAGGATGTTTTATCAGGCCTATAGTAGATTATAGAGGATGATTTATCAGGCCTATTGTAGATTATAGAGGATGTTTTATCAGGCCTATTGTAGATTATAGAGGATGTTTTATCAGGCCTATTGTAGATTATAGAGGATGTTTTATCAGGCCTATTGTAGATTATAGAGGATGTTTTATCAGGCCTATTGTAGATTATAGAGGATGTTTTATCAGGCCTATAGTAGATTATAGAGGATGATTTATCAGGCCTATAGTAGATTATAGAGGATGTTTTATCAGGCCTATTGTAGATTATAGAGGATGTTTTATCAGGCCTATAGTAGATTATAGAGGATGATTTATCAGGCCTATTGTAGATTATAGAGGATGTTTTATCAGGCCTATAGTAGATTATAGAGGATGTTTTATCAGGCCTATAGTAGATTATAGAGGATGTTTTATCAGGCCTATAGTAGATTATAGAGGATGATTTATCAGGCCTATTGTAGATTATAGAGGATGATTTATCAGGCCTATTGTAGATTGTAGAGGATGTTTTATCAGGCCTATTGTAGATTATATAGGATATTTAATTGCAGCTGGTGGCCACACCAGATACTGACTGTTACTTTGATTTTGACCACCCCTTTGTTCAGGGACACATTATTAACCACATGTCTGTGGAACTTGTTCAGTTTATGTCTCAGTTGTTGAATCTTATTATGTTCATACAAATATTTACACATGTTAAATCTGCTGAAAATTAACACAGTTGACAGTGAGAGGACATTTCATTTATTTTTTGCTGAGTTTACAAACCCCTGAACGTTGTTAGTTTACTGTATATGTAATATTTTGTTGCTGTACCCAAACCTGAACATAAACATACAGGGACGGTTTCCCGGACACACATTAAACCTAATCTTGAACCAAAAAAAAAGCCTTTTTTTCAATGGAGATCCTCCACAGAGAGTTCTAACTGTCTCTGTCCACTATGGCAGACCAGATTGTAGATTCTGTAAAGAAAAAGTGAAAAAATGAAATGGAGGAGTTGTTGGCTCTGTCTACTCAGTACCGTGACTCAAACAGGTTGACAAACACAGACTCGAAAAGTACCTTTTGTCAAAGAACAACAACACGATCTGACATGCCTGTGGCAGTTGTAGTTATAGTACTGTATCCCACAACCCAACATCTAGTCTGTGTCCCAAATGGCACCCTATTCCCTATATAGTACACTACTTTTGACCAGAGCCCTGGTCAATATAAGTGCACTATAAAGGGAATAAGGTGCCATTTGGAACATTAACCTAGAAGAGAAGTGGATTGAGGATCCAGACACTGGTTCAAACCCCCCCCTAGGCATGTTACGCAGAGGGTTTTACCATGAATTGTGATGATATCTGGCTCGTTGTTGTCTTTGTGAGACCTGCTTCTCTATAGCCTGCAGTTTTTTTCACTTGTTATTAATACTGTATGTTGTTCATTAGTATTTTGAGAGTGTATCCTTTTCCTCACATATGACTAGTCTAAATGAGCTTATTTAGCCATTAAAGTAAAGAACGTACCTACCGCTGCATTCAGTAAAGTTAGTATCTCTGAAAATGTCATATTTCAGGCATCGAAGTATGCTGAGTAAGTACAGTGTTGCATTCAGGTTGAGGGTTTTTTGGACTGGACAAGACTGCTGTTATTCTTGGATAGCCTTGGATAACTTCTAGAGTAATACGAGTCCCATGCAAATATTTTTTTTGTTGTAAATCTGGATAACAACAGTGTCCCAGAGAGAAGTTAAAGGTCATCAGATGACACATGACTTCCCACAACAGGTACAACAGGGATTATCCAAGGTGTTCTAATGATATGCTGTATTTCCTTCCTCCACTCTGCCTCGTCTTGTTGTGTCATGTGTTGTGCCATTTACCTTCATCATGTTGAGAATGTTTTTTTTCAGGAAAATGCTTATATTGCTGCCACCCACATGACCTCAAACTGTTAATGAATGTATGTTGTGTTGGATCATGTTTTAACACCCGTACCATGCCAACATGTCTGCTGTATGGTATTTCCCTTTTTATGTATTTAATTTAGACTCTCTTCCAGGTCTGAAAAGAACAAAGTCGCAGACTTAAATGATATAATCTTCGCAGGGCTTCTTCAAATTAGCAGGAAGTTTACTATTCAAGAGACCTTCCTTGGTTCAGGGAAGTATTCTTGTCACGTTCTGACCTTTATTTCCTTTGCTTTGTCATTATTTAGTATGGTCAGGGCGAGAGTTGGGGTGGGAAGTCTATGTTTGTTTTTCTATGATTTGGGGATTTCTATGTTTCGGCCTAGTATGGTTCTCAATCAGAGGCAGGTGTCATTAGTTGTCTCTGATTGAGAATCATACTTAGGTAGCCTGGGTTTCACTGTTTGTTGGTGGGTGATTGTCTTTGTTAGTTGCTTGTGTTCAGCACAGTTCTCATTATAGCTTCACGGTCGTTATTCGTTTATTGTTTTTGTATAGTTTGTATTCAGTGTTCAGTGCTTTCTTTAATTAAAAAAATCATCATGAACATATACCACGCTGCATTTTGGTCCGCTCCTTACGACGATCGTGACAATTCTGACACATTGAAATGAGAGCGAATACATTTTCTCCAAACATACGATGTTTTAAGACCTTATTTGGTTTTTAACCACTCTACTAATGTTCCTATGGAATGTCAGGAATGAGGGTTGTTGTTTAAGAAAAAAAATGAGGGTTGTTGTTTAAAAACAATGAGGGTTGTTGTTTAAGAAAAATTAGGGTTGTTGTTTAAGAAAAAAACGAGGGTTGTTGTTTAAGAAACAAACGAGGGTTGTTGTTTAAGAAAAACAAGGGTTGTTGTTTAAGAAAAAAACGAGGGTTGTTGTTTAAGAAAAATGAGGGTTTCCCAAAGTAAATAACCAGGGTAGGGTGGTACCACATAAACTGGACTTCTATTCACAAAGCATTTCAGAGTATGAGTGCTGAGCTAGGATCAGGTCCCCCTTCTTATTCATTCTGATTTTAAACAAATAACTGATCCCAGGTCAGCACTTCTACGGGTTTTGGAATAAAGAGCCCATTCTTCCCCAACCTACTTCCCTGAATGGGTTATGTTCCTATATGTAGCTACCCATCATTTACATATTTCACTTCTGTCACACAGTGGGGACTGTAGAGAACTAGGTACACATCTTCTGTCACACAGTGGGGACTGTAGAGAACCAGGTACACATCTTCTGTCACACAGTGGGGACTGTAGAGAACTAGGTACACATCTTCTGTCACACAGTGGGGACTGTAGAGAACTAGGTACACATCTTCTGTCACACAGTGGGGACTGAAGAGAACCAGGTTCACATCTTCTGTCACACAGTGTGGACTGTAGAGAACCAGGTACACATCTTCTGTCACACAGTGTGGACTGTGGAGAGCTAGGAACATACCTTCTGTCACACAGTGTGGACTGTGGAGAGCTAAGAACACACCTTCTGCATACATAGTGTTCAGTCAGTCTGGGTCGGACTAGCCCATGACATTTCTTCAGTCAGTCTGCGTCGGACTAGCCCATGACATTTCTTCAGTCAGTCTAGGTCGGACTAGCCCATGACATGTCTTCAGAACAGGGCACATTCAGTTCTGGTCTCTAGGTGTTTACTCTGCACCCAGACGCATACGTTCTGTTATCTTCACCGTTCCCAGCCATTCCTCAGGAAACCAGCAAGGCAAACTTCACACACTCATGTTCCAGACACTTTCCTGGACCTGTATTCATGAATCGTCTCAGAGCAGAAGTGTTGGCCTAGGATCAGGTCCCCCTCTGTCCATGTAGTCTCATTCATTAGGATCTAAAATACAAAGCTGATCTTAGATCAGCGCTCCTGCTTTGAATTGCTTTATATGAATACATGCTCTTGTCAACATATTGATATTGTAGCACGTTAGCAATACAAATCATTTGTAACCTAGTTACTTCCTCTGTAGTTCTCTTAAATTGGTTTAGAGTAATTTATGAGCTATCCTATATTTTATATCACCGAAGGTTTGTACCTTAAGCAGGATATTATGATAGTTAAATCCACTTGTACCAGCCAAATACAACAGATAAAATCCCTCCGTCTCCTTCTGTTGATGTCACACGTATCATCAATAACGCTTCAAAGAGAATCCAGTGTTTCTAATGGACACAATGTAGTGCAGCTTTTCCACCCTGGCGCGGAGTTTGTTTAAGAAAGGTTTCCTGTACTCTGCCGGGTCTGTGAGTTGATACAAAGCTTCAGTCTTTTCCCTTTGCCTAGGAGCCCAGCACCTCAATGCCTGCTGTTGTGTGTACAGTGATGATGCATGCCGCAGGGGCCTTTTTAAAAGCCTTTTAGAAATGTGTTGGTCCTGTAAAGCTAATTCTGTTTTAGCCCCACGCTACTGGTACATTTTTGCAATGGATTGAGAGAAGTTATAGTGGTGCTTCCTACAGAACCAGGTACCCATCTTCTGCAGCTGGTTGCTTTTTAGTTATCATAGTTTATTTATCTTCTGAATGGATTTATAAACATTTTATTACATTTTTTATTTTAAACAATGGAAATTGACATGACAGATATTTATTTGTTTTTACAAAGTTTTCAGGTAACTACTGTAGTTCTAATAATATACATGACCAATGAATATGGAAAAGGAACATCATCATAAACAGCCTTTTGAATCGTTAGTCAACAGGGAATCCCAAACATCCCCAAAAACATCTGATGACATATTCATGAATTGCTCTCAAGACAGTTCAAGTCTCCAACTCTGCAGTCTGTCTGGCTGAAATCACAGGCCTTTCTTCCTCTCTCGCATGGCTCAAAGATGGGAGAGACCCACACGCCTCAAGGACACACCACAACACACCCGTGCTGTTTTGCTTTGGTAGGTCGACAACAGTTGATGGGAGGAATTGGTCATAGTAATGGATTCATCATGTATTGGTACAGGTTGATCCATTTGACCAGATGACATTAGAAATACGTACGAGTTGTTGACATTTAACCATACAACAGTAGTTATATATCACCTCAAATGTCACGTTAGTTATACAGTGACAAGAAAAAGCATGTGAACTATTTGGAGATACCTGGATTTCTGCATAAATTGGTGTTAAAATTTGATCTGATCTTCATCTAGGTCACAAAAAATAGACAAACACAGTCTGCTTAAACTAATAACACACAAGCAATTATACGTTTTCATGTCTTTATTGAAAACACCGTGTAAACATTGACAGTGCAGGGTGGGAAAAGTATGTGAACCCTTGGATTTAATAACCCTAATTTGGCAGCAATAACCTCAACCAAACGTTTTCTGTAGTTGCGGATCAGACCTGCACAACGGTCAGGAGGAATTTTGGACCATTCCTCTTTACAAAACTGTTTCAGTTCAGCAATATTCTTGGGATGTCTGGTGTGAACTGCTCTCTTGAGGTCATGCCACATTATGTCAATCGGGTTGAGGTCAGGACTCCTTTAGGCATATTTTCTTCTGTTGAAGCCTTTCTGTTGTTGATCTAATACTGTGTTTTGGGTCATTGTCCTGTTGCATCATTCAACTTCTGTTGAGCTTCAATTGGCGGACAGATAGCCTTACATTCTCCTGCAAAATGTCTTGATGAACTTGGGAATTCATTTTTCCACTGATGATAGCAAGCTGTCCAGGCCCTGAGGCAGCAAAGCAGCCCCAAACCATGATGCTCCCTCCACCAGACTTTACAGTTGGGATGAGGTTTTGATGTTGGTGTGCTGTGCCTTTTGTTCTCCACACATAGTGTTGTGTGTTCCTTCCAAACAACTCAACTGTAGTTTCATCCACAGAATATACTTCCAGTACCGCTGTGGAACATCCAGGTGCAATTATGCAAATTTCAGATGTGCAGTAATGTTTTTATTGGACAGCAGTGGCTTCTTCCGTGGTGTCCTCCCATGAACACCGTTCTTGTTTAGTGTTTTATGTATCGTAGACTCGTCAACAGAGATGGTAGCATGTTCCAGAGATTTCTGTAAGTCTTTAGCTGACACTCTAGGATTCTTCTTAACCTCATTGAGCATTCTGCGCTGTGCTCTGGCAGTCATCTTTGCAGGACAGCCACTCCTAGGGAGAGTAGCAACAGTGCTGAACTTTCTCCATTTATAGACATTTTGTTTTACTGTGGACTGATGATCATCAAGGCTTTTAGAGATACTTTTGTAACCCTTTCCAGCTTTATGCAAGTCAACAATTCTTAATCTTGGGTCTTCTGAGATCTCTTTTGTTCGAGACATGGTTCACATCAGGAAATGCTTCTTGTGAATAGAAAACTCACATTTTGTGAGTGTTTTTTATAGGGGAAGGCAGCTCTAACCAGCATCTCCAATCTCGTCTCATTGATTAGATTCCAATCAGCTTTTGGAGAAGTCATTAGCCTAGGGGGGTTCACATCATTTTTCCAACCTACACTGTGAATGTTTAAATGATGAATTCAATATAGACAAGAAAAACACAATAATGTGTGTGTTATTAGTTTTAGCACACCTTGTTTGTCTATTGTTGTGATTTAGATGAAGATCAAATCACATTTTATGACTAATTTATGCAGAAATACATACGTTCTATTGCCACTGTATGTCACGTTAGGAGACATATCACATTGAGACAATGTGAACTCATCTGACAACCCTCACAGAGACTGAAACCCCTTTGTTTAGAACACCTCGGTCGCTGTTTCAAATGTTCGTTTCTGTTTAAAATAAATGTGTGATTCAGACATCTGTGTGACAGAGGCAGCGCTGAACATGTGCTGCTATTGGCTGAGAGAGAGCTGGAAGGAACCACCGTTTAGTTAAGAGTTGAAGTTGAATAATAATTACAGACTGTAATGGCATGTCCATGTCGCTCCACATTCTGTTGTCATAATAAAGGGAGCAAAGGGCTTGGTAATCCATCCCACCAAGTCTTAGATGGTTTGACTAAGTCAATGGTTGCATTGCAAAATTGCACCCTATTCCCTATATCGTGTCTAAAGAAAAGTCTTGGAAAGAATAAGTAGAGTTCAATTCATCTATTTTGGAAGTGTGTGGGCACCAATCACTCTGTAAATACAGGGCAGAAAATTGGTATGAAAGCCACACATGCAAATAACTTTCAGCAACACACAACGTTTGGTTTTGGGTGCCGAGATAGAATAAGAGAATGTCATGGACATTTTATTGGTATGAGACCCAGAAATCCAGCATCAGTATGTACATGACTATCACTACATGTTTCTGGCTATCAGCAGCTCCATTAAGATAATAACGACTAGCTCCATTAAGATAATAACGACTAGCTCCATTAAGATAATAACGACTAGCTCCATTACGATAATAACGACTAGCTCCATTAAGATAATAACGACTAGCTCCATTAAGATAATAACGACTAGCTCCATTAAGATAATAACGACTAGCGCCATTAAGATAATAACGACAAGCTCCAATAAGATAATAACGACTAGCTCCATTAAGATAATAACGACTAGCTCCAATAAGATAATAACGACTAGCTCCATTAAGATAATAATGACTAGCTCCATTAAGATAATAACAACTAGCTCCAATAAGATAATAACGACTAGCTCCATTAGGATAATAACGACTAGCTCCAATAAGATAATAACGACTAGCTCCATTAAGATAATAACGACTAGCTCCATTAAGATAATAACGACTAGCTTCAATAAGATAATAACGACTAGCTCCATTAAGATAATAACGACTAGCTCCATTAAGATAATAACGACTAGCTCCATTACAATAATAACAACTAGCTCCAATAAGATAATAACAACTAGCTCCATTAAAGCATTCTCTATAATCTACAAAAGGCCTTTTCAAATATCCTCTATAATCTACTATAGGCCTGTTAAAACATCCTCTATAATCTACAATAGGCCTGTTAAATACTGCAGTGCATCTCCTCCTCATGGACTGCACCAGATTTGCCAGTTCTTGCTGTGAGATGTTACCCCACTCTTCCACCAAGGCATCTGCAAGTTCCCAGACATTTCTGGAGGGAATGGCCCTAGCCCTCACCCTCCGATCCAACAGGTCCCAGACATGCTCAATGGGATTGAGATCCGGGCTCTTCGCTGGCCATGGCAGAACACTGACATTCCTGTCTTGCAGGAAATCACGCACAGAACGAGCAGTATGGCTGGTGGCATTGTTGTGCTGAAGGGTCATGTCCATCACCCCTGGTGAGACAAAACCGCGACTGGTCATTGAAGAGCACTTTTTGCCAGTCCTGTCTGGTCCAGCGACGGTGGGTTTGTGCCCATAGGCGACGTTGTTGCCGGTGATGTCTGGTGAGGACCTGCATTACAACAGGCCCGACTCTCTCAACAGTCCAGCCTCTCTCAGCCTATTGCAGACAGTCTGAGCACTGATGGAGGGAACTCGGGCAGTTGTTGTTGCCAACCTGTACCTGTCCCGCAGGTGTGATGTTCGGAAGGACTGATCCTGTGCAGGTGTTGTTACACGTAGTCTGCCACTGCGATTAAGATCAGCTGTCTGTCATGTCTCCATGTAGCGCTGTCTTAGGCGTCTCACAATACAGACATTGCAATTTATTGCCCTGGCCACATCTGCAGTCCTCATGCCTCCTTGCAGCATGCCTAAGGCACGTTCACGCAGATGAGCAGGGACCCTGGGCATCTTTCTTTTGGTGTTTTTCATAGTCAGTAGAAAGGCCTCTTTAGTGTCCTAGGTTTTCATAACTGTGACCTTAATTGCCTACCGTCTGTGAGCTGTTAGTATCTTAACGACCGTTCCACAGGTGCATGTTCATAATTGTTTATGGTTCATTGAACAAGCATGAGAAACAGTGTTTAAACCCTTTTACAATGAAGATCTGTGAAGTTATTTAGGATCTTTATGAATTATCTTTGAAAGACAGGGTTCTGAAAAATTGACGTTTTCTTTTTTTTGCTGAGTTTATACTGTATGTGGTCCAACAAAGACAGAAAATAAAGATTGACAAATATTCTAAATATGCGTTAAGTTAACAGAGTGGTTGGGTTTATATATATAATACAGGCGTTAGCACTGAACGAGAGATCAAAAATAAGATTCAGCGACCACTTATTGTTAAATATACAGTAAGCACACCTACAGTAGTTATTATGTGTGCTTCACGGCGTCAACAGTTAAAGGGTTTGATAGAGTTCTACAGTCCTTTCTGCACGACAGAGACACTGAGCGGTGGCCTATGTTAGCTTCCTGTTGTAAAACCTACATCTGATATTCACATGTTCACCTAAGCACTGTGCTCTCGCTCTCTGTTTCTCTCTGTCTCTCTCCTATTCTCTCTCTCGCTCTCCCTCTCTCTGTATCTCTCTCTCTCTGTATCGCTCTCTCTCTCCCTCTCTCTCTGTATCTCTCTCTCTCTCTCTCTGTATCGCTCTCTCTCTCCCTCTCTCTCTGTATCTCTCTCTCTCCCCCTCTCTCTCTGTATCACTCTCTCTCTCTGTATCTCTCTCTCTTGCTCTCTCTCTCTCTCTTTCTCTCAAGTGATTGCAACCACAGCAACACCTTCTTTTCCTGTTTATGCCAGAAATCAGGGCTGCAACTCTGCAACTGAATTTACAGAAACATTTAGAGTGACTGAAAAGTGTAACAGTGATAAAAGCATTTCTGTGATTACTGTGATGAAACTGTGAGTTACTGTTGTCATGCCATTCTTTTAAAGCGGTGCAACAATAATCAAAGATGGGCCATTTTGGCTCAGACAGGGCTTCTAACTTACAGTACTTTATAACAATAATCAAAGATGGGCCATTTTGGCTCAGACAGGGCTTCTAACTTACAGTACTTTAGAACAATATTCAAAGATGGGCCATTTTGGCTCAGACAGGGCTTCTAACTTACAGTACTTTATAACAATAATCAAAGATGGGCCATTTTGGCTCAGACAGGGCTTCTAACTTACAGTACTTTATAACAATAATCAAACTTTGATTTCTTTGAAGATTTAACAACAGTTGCTGTAAACAAATGCCATTTAATTTCCAGGCTTGACATCAAATTGGCCTGTCTGGCTTTAATAACATGTCACCATTAAGACAGTAGCTAACAAGATACTCGATCCAGACTCTGAGTGGTAAGGTGATAATGAAAAACAGGTTTCATTGCCCGAGAACTTTAGTTAAAGCTACAAAATGCCAGCCAACAATGACATCCCATGTAAAGTGTCCATAATAGGCACTAGCCTACAGATTTCTAAACTCAAAGCGACACAGTCTGATTCTGTCTATTCAAACATGACTTTGTCGTTTTTATCAACCTTCAATTAGCCTACTATTCTTCAAACAGCAATTATCTATAAAAAAAAAAGAACAGGACCCCGTCCTTGAATTATGTGCCGCAAGTATTTGTCTGACGTGAGTCTAGCCAAGTCTAGATTTCCCCTGCATTTTGTATCGCTGTGACACAGATGCCAGAGGATGCCATGACTTTGATCTAATCCGCCCACTGATCCTCCTCCTCCCCCTCCTACTCCTCCACCTCTCCCTGCTACTCCTCCTTTTCATCCTCTAGTTACTTTGAGAAGATATGACCATATAACAGGGAGGAGATATAACCATATAACAGGGAGGAGATATAACCATATAACAGGGAGGAGATATAACCATATAACAGGGAGGAGATATAACCATATAACAGGGAGGAGATATAACCATATAACAGGGAGGAGGAGATATAACCATATAACAGGGAGGAGATATAACCATATAACAGGGAGGAGATATAACCATATAACAGGGAGGAGATATAACCATATAACAGGGAGGAGATATAACCATATAACAGGGAGGAGATATAACCATATAACAGGGAGGAGATATAACCATATAACAGGGAGGAGATATAACCATATAACAGGGAGGAGATATAACCATATAACAGGGAGGAGATATAACCATATAACAGGGAGGAGGAGGAGATATAACCATATAACAGGGAGGAGGAGGAGATATAACCATATAACAGGGAGGAGATATAACCATATAACAGGGAGGAGATATAACCATATAACAGGGAGGAGGAGATATAACCATATAACAGGGAGGAGATATAACCATATAACAGGGAGGAGATATAACCATATAACAGGGAGGAGATATAACCATATAACCGGGAGGAGATATAACCATATAACAGGGAGGAGATATAACCATATAACAGGGAGGAGATATAACCATATAACAGGGAGGAGATATAACCATATAACAGGGAGGAGATATAACCATATAACAGGGAGGAGATATAACCATATAACAGGGAGGAGATATAACCATATAACAGGGAGGAGATATAACCATATAACAGGGAGGAGATATAACCATATAACAGGGAGGAGATATAACCATATAACAGGGAGGAGGAGATATAACCATATAACAGGGAGGAGATATAACCATATAACAGGGAGGAGATATAACCATATAACAGGGAGGAGATATAACCATATAACAGGGAGGAGGAGATATAACCATATAACAGGGAGGAGATATAACCATATAACAGGGAGGAGGAGATATAACCATATAACAGGGAGGAGATATAACCATATAACAGGGAGGAGATATAACCATATAACAGGGAGGAGATATAACCATATAACAGGGAGGAGGAGGAGATATAACCATATAACAGGGAGGAGATATAACCATATAACAGGGAGGAGGAGGAGATATAACCATATAACAGGGAGGAGATATAACCATATAACAGGGAGGAGATATAACCATATAACAGGGAGGAGATATAACCATATAACAGGGAGGAGATATAACCATATAACAGGGAGGAGGAGGAGATATAACCATATAACAGGGAGGAGATATAACCATATAACAGGGAGGAGGAGGAGATATAACCATATAACAGGGAGGAGATATAACCATATAACAGGGAGGAGGAGATATAACCATATAACAGGGAGGAGATATAACCATATAACAGGGAGGAGATATAACCATATAACAGGGAGGAGATATAACCATATAACAGGGAGGAGATATAACCATATAACAGGGAGGAGATATAACCATATAACAGGGAGGAGATATAACCATATAACAGGGAGGAGATATAACCATATAACAGGGAGGAGATATAACCATATAACAGGGAGGAGATATAACCATATAACAGGGAGGAGATATAACCATATAACAGGGAGGAGGAGATATAACCATATAACAGGGAGGAGATATAACCATATAACAGGGAGGAGATATAACCATATAACAGGGAGGAGATATAACCATATAACAGGGAGGAGGAGATATAACCATATAACAGGGAGGAGATATAACCATATAACAGGGAGGAGGAGATATAACCATATAACAGGGAGGAGATATAACCATATAACAGGGAGGAGATATAACCATATAACAGGGAGGAGATATAACCATATAACAGGGAGGAGGAGGAGATATAACCATATAACAGGGAGGAGATATAACCATATAACAGGGAGGAGGAGGAGATATAACCATATAACAGGGAGGAGATATAACCATATAACAGGGAGGAGATATAACCATATAACAGGGAGGAGATATAACCATATAACAGGGAGGAGGAGGAGATATAACCATATAACAGGGAGGAGATATAACCATATAACAGGGAGGAGGAGGAGATATAACCATATAACAGGGAGGAGATATAACCATATAACAGGGAGGAGGAGGAGATATAACCATATAACAGGGAGGAGATATAACCATATAACAGGGAGGAGGAGATATAACCATATAACAGGGAGGAGATATAACCATATAACAGGGAGGAGATATAACCATATAACAGGGAGGAGATATAACCATATAACAGGGAGGAGATATAACCATATAACAGGGAGGCAGGAGGGGGAGTTTGGATTGAGTTTCCCTTATTTCACTGGAACTCGTTCTAAGGAGTGAGAGAGCTTTAATTCAGTGGAAAGTGGTTGTTTCTGTGCTATATTTGCCCCACCCGAACTTCCAGAGGAGGACTCCACCCTCCCTGCCTCCCCACATAAAGCCACGGCTGCAATATAGGAGTTTATGAATGCCCTGCTTCACCTCATTACGTTTCTCCCAAGAGGACTCAGGTCTCTGATTCCACGGAAAGGGTTTGTGTGTGTGTGCACGCATATGTGTGTCTGTGTGTGTGTGTCTGTGCGTGCGTGTGTGTGTTAGCTAAGGGAGAGATGCATAATCAACCAGTCTACTTGAGATAGACCTACAAAAGGACCAGTGATTTTGTGAATGTGTGGTTGCCTTGATTTCGGGGTGTTGCTGTGGTAGCCTACACATGTTATGGTGTATACAAGAACACGCTGTTTATGACTCCATGTGTGTGTGTGTGTGTGTGTGTATGTGTGTGTGTCCTTGCCTGAGTGTGTGCGCGTGTCTGTGAGAGTGTGTGTGCCTCTAATTGTGTGCGTGCCCCTGCATCTGTGTCGCAGACGATAGGCTCCCATTGGTTTAAGTATGCAGGCGTTGTCAGGTGGAGACAAAAATCACTCTGACCATATTCTATGTAAAGCTGGAGGAAATTGCTAGGTTGGGAAGACTTAAATAGCCAGGCCAGCACCATAGTAAACATGCTGCTAGCTGAGCAGCTGGCTCCCACAACCATCGTGCTTCCAGCTTCCTCGAAGGCAAGGTTGGAGGGTTGGTTGGATGGTTGGGCTATGTATAAGCACATGCTGTGGACAGAGGTCAAGGGGAAGTAAAAAAAATGGGATACATTCAATCAAATTCATTCTCTGACTGAAGAAAATGAATAAGTCACTTTTATTAAACAGAAGTGTGCCACAAACCCCAAACTTGTCAAGTCTCGTGTCCCGGTTCTCACAGACCTCTTGGTTGGGGATTCTTTTATAGAGCTTCCGTGAAATGACTGGCGATTCAAAAAGTAGGCGACTGTTTGATTCTACTGTTAAGTCATAATAGAAAATGAATTGTTTGTCTGAATCAGAACCATATATCTAGAACCGATGATTCAAAAAGTAGGCGACTGTTTGATTCTACTGTTAAGTCATAATAGAAAATGAATTGTTTGTCTGAATCAGAACCATATATCTAGAACCGATGATTCAAAAAGTAGGCTACTGTTTGATTCTACTGTTAAGTCATAATAGAAAATGAATTGTTTGTCTGAATCAGAACCATATATGTAGAATGTATATTCACATTCTAAACATATTGCTCTGATTCAGGGCTCTCCGACCGGGAGGTGAAACACTACTACATCGTTTCAGAGTGCGTGGCAAGGAATAAGTTAGTCCTAAATATTTCCAAAACTAAAAGCATTTACATTTCGGACAAAAATCATCACCTCAACTGAATCTTGTAATAAATAGGGTAGAAATTGAGCAAGTTGAGGTGACTAAACAGCTTAGAGTAACCTGTCAAAACATATTGATTCAACAGTAGCTAAGATGGGGAGAAGTCTGTCTGTAATAAAGCGATGCTCTGCATTCGTAACAACACTATCAACAAGGCAGGTCCTACAGGCCCTAGTTTCTACCTTCTTAACAACACTATCAACAAGGCAGGTCCTACAGGCCCTAGTTTCTACCTTCTTAACAACACTATCAACAAGGCAGGTCCTACAGACCCTAGTTTCTATCTTCTTAACAACACTATCAACAAGGCAGGTCCTACAGGCCCTAGTTTCTACCTTCTTAACAACACTATCAACAAGGCAGGTCCTACAGACCCTAGTTTCTACCTTCTTAACAACACTATCAACAAGGCAGGTCCTACAGGCCCTAGTTTCTACCTTCTTAACAACACTATCAACAAGGCAGGTCCTACAGGCCCTAGTTTCTACCTTCTTAACAACACTATCAACAAGGCAGGTCCTACAGGCCCTAGTTTCTACCTTCTTAACAACACTATCAACAAGGCAGGTCCTACAGGCCCTAGTTTCTACCTTCTTAACAACACTATCAACAAGGCAGGGCCTACAGGCCCTAGTTTCTACCTTCTTAACAACACTATCAACAAGGCAGGTCCTACAGGCCATAGTTTATACCTTCTTAACAACACTATCAACAAGGCAGGTCCTACAGGCCCTAGTTTCTACCTTCTTAACAACACTATCAACAAGGCAGGTCCTACAGGCCCTAGTTTCTACCTTATTAACAACACTATCAACAAGGCAGGTCCTACAGACCCTAGTTTCTATCTTCTTAACAACACTATCAACAAGGCAGGTCCTACAGGCCCTAGTTTCTACCTTCTTAACAACACTATCAACAAGGCAGGTCCTACAGGCCCTAGTTTCTACCTTCTTAACAACACTATCAACAAGGCAGGTCCTACAGGCCCTAGTTTCTACCTTCTTAACAACACTATCAACAAGGCAGGTCCTACAGGCCCTAGTTTCTACCTTCTTAACAACACTATCAACAAGGCAGGTCCTACAGGCCCTAGTTTCTACCTTCTTAACAACACTATCAACAAGGCAGGTCCTACAGGCCCTAGTTTCTACCTTCTTAACAACACTATCAACAAGGCAGGTCCTACAGGCCCTAGTTTCTACCTTCTTAACAACACTATCAACAAGGCAGGTCCTACAGACCCTAGTTTCTATCTTCTTAACAACACTATCAACAAGGCAGGTCCTACAGGCCCTAGTTTCTACCTTCTTAACAACACTATCAACAAGGCAGGTCCTACAGACCCTAGTTTCTACCTTCTTAACAACACTATCAACAAGGCAGGTCCTACAGGCCCTAGTTTCTACCTTCTTAACAACACTATCAACAAGGCAGGTCCTACAGGCCCTAGTTTCTACCTTCTTAACAACACTATCAACAAGGCAGGTCCTACAGGCCCTAGTTTCTACCTTCTTAACAACACTATCAACAAGGCAGGTCCTACAGGCCCTAGTTTCTACCTTCTTAACAACACTATCAACAAGGCAGGGCCTACAGGCCCTAGTTTCTACCTTCTTAACAACACTATCAACAAGGCAGGTCCTACAGGCCATAGTTTATACCTTCTTAACAACACTATCAACAAGGCAGGTCCTACAGGCCCTAGTTTCTACCTTCTTAACAACACTATCAACAAGGCAGGTCCTACAGGCCCTAGTTTCTACCTTATTAACAACACTATCAACAAGGCAGGTCCTACAGACCCTAGTTTCTATCTTCTTAACAACACTATCAACAAGGCAGGTCCTACAGGCCCTAGTTTCTACCTTCTTAACAACACTATCAACAAGGCAGGTCCTACAGGCCCTAGTTTCTACCTTCTTAACAACACTATCAACAAGGCAGGTCCTACAGGCCCTAGTTTCTACCTTCTTAACAACACTATCAACAAGGCAGGTCCTACAGGCCCTAGTTTCTACCTTCTTAACAACACTATCAACAAGGCAGGGCCTACAGGCCCTAGTTTCTACCTTCTTAACAACACTATCAACAAGGCAGGTCCTACAGGCCATAGTTTATACCTTCTTAACAACACTATCAACAAGGCAGGTCCTACAGGCCCTAGTTTCTACCTTCTTAACAACACTATCAACAAGGCAGGTCCTACAGGCCCTAGTTTCTACCTTATTAACAACACTATCAACAAGGCAGGTCCTACAGACCCTAGTTTCTACCTTCTTAACAACACTATCAACAAGGCAGGTCCTACAGACCCTGGTTTTGTCATACCTGGACCACTGTGTGGTCAGGTACCACAAAAAGGGACTCAGGAAAATTGTAATTGGCTCAGAACAGGGCAGCACGGCTGGCCCTTGGATGTACACAGAGAGCTAACATTAATAATATTCTTGTCAATCTCTCCTGGCTGAAAGTGGAAGAGAGATTGACTTCATCACTACTTGTATTTATGAGACATGTTGAAGTCACCGAGCTGTCTGTTTGAACTACTGGCACACAGCTCGGACACCCATACATACCCCACAAGACATGCCACACGATGTCTCTTCACGGTCCCCAAGTCCAGAACAGACTATGGGAGGTGCACAGTACTACATAGAGCCATGACTACATGGAACTCTATTCCACCTCAAGTGGTTCCACCGTGATCTAGCAGAGTTACTCCACCTCAAGAATTGCATTTGGTGAAAGGCTCGGCACACGCATACTCAGGCTGACTGGCTCTCGTTCAGGCAAATGAGAAATAAGTGCACTCAGGCTATCCGTAAGGCCTAAGTTAGTGACTTTAAGGAGCAGTTCTCTCTGTGGGTCTAACTGCAAGAAGTTCTGGAAAACGGTTAAAGACCTGGAGAATAAACCCTCCTCCTCAAATAAACCATCCTACAAATGATAGATTACGGAGACATAATTTATAGATCGGCAGGTAAGGGTGCTCTCGAGGGGCTAGATGTTCTTTACCATTCGGCCATCAGATTTTCCACCAATGCTCCTTATAGGACACATCACTGCACTCTATTCTCCTCTGTAAACTGGTTATCTCTGTATACCCGTTGCAAGACTCACTGGTTGATGCTTATTTATAAAACCCTCTTAGGCCTCACTTCCCTCTATCTGGGATATGTACTGCAGCCCTCATTCTCCACATACAACACCCGTTCTGCCAGTCACATTCTGTTAAAGGTCCCTGAAGCACACACATCCCTGGTTCGCTCCTCTTCTCAGTTCACTGCAGCTAGCGACTGGAACGAGCTGCAACAAACACTCAAACTGGACAGCTTTATCTCAATCTCTTCATCCAAAGACTCAATCATGGACACTCTTACTGACAGTTGTGGCTGCTTTGCAAGATGTATTGTTGTCTCTACCTTTTTGCCTTTTGGTAGGCCGTCATTGTAAATAAGAACTTGTTCTTAACTGACTTTTCTAGTTAAATAATGGTTAAATAAATACATACAGTAAATAAGAAGTAACTGATGCAGTAGGGAGGAGGAGATATAACCATAAATCTCCTCGAACCAGATTTATAAAACAGATAAAAATACACCTTATGGAACAGCGGGGACTGTGAAGCATCACAAACAAAGGCACAGACACACACAATAACATACGCACTATACACACACACACACACATGGATTTTGTATTGTAGATATGTAGTAGTGGTGGAGTAGGGGCCTGAGGGCACACAGTGTGTTGTGAAATCTGTGAATGTATTGTAATGTTTTTTTAAATTGTATAAATTGCCTTAATTTTGCCAGACCCCAGGAAGAGTAGCTGCTGCCTTGGTAGCAGCTAATGGGGATCCATAATAAACCCCAGGAAGAGTAGCTGCTGCCTTGGTAGCAGCTAATGGGGATCCATAATAAACCCCAGGAAGAGTAGCTGCTGCCTTGGTAGCAGCTAATGGGGATCCATAATAAACCCCAGGAAGAGTAGCTGCTGCCTTGGTAGCAGCTAATGGGGATCCATAATAAACCCCAGGAAGAGTAGCTGCTGCCTTGGTAGCAGCTAATGGGGATCCATAATAAACCCCAGGAAGAATAGCTGCTGCCTTGGTAGCAGCTAATGGGGATCCATAATAAATACAAATAACAACCCTGTTCCTGGAGAGCTACCGATCTGTAGGTGTTTGCTCCAACCCTGTTCCTGGAGAGCTACCGATCTGTAGGTGTTTGCTCCAACTCACCTGATTCTGCTTATTAACCAGCTAATTATTAGAATCAGGGGTGCTACATTAGGGTTGGAGTGAAATAGCTCTCCAGGAACAGGGTTGGAGAGTCCTGCTCTGGTGAGGAACAGGGTTGGAGAGTCCTGCTCTGGCCAGAAACAGGGTTGGAGAGTCCTACTCTGGCGATGAACAGGGTTGGAGAGTCCTGCTCTGGCGAGGAACAGGGTTGGAGAGTCCTGCTCTGGCGAGGAACAGGCTTGGAGAGCCCAGCTCTTACCAAAAACCGGATTGAAGAGCCCTGCTCTGGGCTTAATGAATGTCTCCAATGTTCGTGGCTAGTTTGCTTCAAATCGGTTTGAGATTTCTCCATATGAATAAGCAATGCTACCCTACACATAGAACATATATTTGAAGAAATGTCACCTAACAGTTTAAAATACATCTGACAGCAAAACAAGGAAACAACAAAAGTAGACTTGTCAGTATTCAATTTACTTGTACAGTAAAAGGCCAAACAACCACATACAACAATAGTGAATTCCACTGAAATGAAAAGCAAACTTAACTTAACACCAGAATGAGAAAGGGCATAGGCATGCATATAGACAAAAACCATAACGCCTCCCAAAGGGCAACCTATTCCCTACATAGTGCACTACCTATGACCAGATCCCAATGGGGCAGTGGTCAAATATAGTGCACCATATACGGAATAGGGTGCCATTTGGAACGTACACCCAGTCTTTTAGTCCCCTGGTCCTCTTCTCGTCCATCGTCACCAGCCAGGAGACTTGTGTCAAAGGACAGAAAGCTGCTGATAAACCTCACACAATTCTGCAAACCAGCTGCAGGAGGAATGTATGTGTCTATTCCCTATGGTGCATTATGGGAAACAGGGTGCCTTTTGGGACACACATTGTCTGTACATACAGGACCACCGAAGACATCTGTTTTTACAGAATGAGTCGCTACGCTCACCGTCGACTTCCACGACGTGAAACACTAACAGCCAATTAAAACCAAAACAGCAACATGCATGTACAGATACTCACTCACCTAGCTGATGTGTTCATGAAGCAGACCTGGGTTCAAATAGTATTCAAAATCATTTCAAATACTTTAGCTGGTGTTATTAACCAATAGAATAATCTCAAAACAGCAAACCCCACCCATGTGGCACTCCTGGCAGGCTAAAGCAAATGCTAAAACCGTATGAAAGATTTCTACTACTATTTGAACCCAGGTCTGGAAGTAAGGGGTCCCAACAGTTAGCGAGGAGAAAACTATCCATCTATGTAGCATGTGCAAAAGCCATGGCCATAATCTCTCAATCTCAATACAAATAAAATAATATATTAAATTAACATGAAAAAGAACATCCCTTCTTTATAGGTAAATGCTATAGAACATACAAGACCAAAACATTGCAATGTCCTGCCACTGTCTTGCTTTCCACACACACCGAGCAAAGCCAGTCATTTAATTCCCTTCTCTACAGCTCAGTTCAAAATCAGCTACTGTTATTAACCCGTGGCTTGACAGAACAACAAATACACTTCAACGGGGAAACTGTTCAAGGACTCAAGCTTGGCCACCCTAAAACCAGATTTAAAAAGCTTGAATTACTTGGGGTGAAAAGGTGTTTTCTACCATGTAGTACTCATATAACAAGTGTTTTCTACCATGTAGTACTCATGTACCAAGGGGTTTTCTACCATGTAGTATTCATGTACCAAGGGGTTTTCTACCATGTAGTACTCATGTACCAAGGGGTTTTCTACCATGTAGTACTCATGTACCAAGGGGTTTTCTACCATGTAGTACTCATGTACCAAGGAGTTTTCTACCATGTAGTACTCCTGTAACAATGGGTTTTCTACCACGTAGTACTCATGTAACAAGGGTTTTCTACCATGTAGTACTCATGTAACAAGGGAGTTCTACCATGTAGTACTCATATAACAAGTGTTTTCTACCATGTAGTACTCATGTACCAAGGGGTTTTCTACCATGTAGTCCTCATGTACCAATGGGTTTTCTACCATGTAGTACTCATGTACCAAGGGGTTTTCTACCATGTAGTACTCATGTACCAAGGGGTTTTCTACCATGTAGTACTCCTGTAACAATGGGTTTTCTACCATGTAGTACTCATGTAACAAGGGTTTTCTACCATGTAGTACTCATGTACCAAGGGTTTTCTACCATGTAGTACTCATGTACCAAGGGTTTTCTACCATGTAGTACTCATGTACCAAGGGTTTTCTACCATGTAGTACTCATGTAACAAGGGATTTCTACCATGTAGTACTCATATAACAAGTGTTTTCTACCATGTAGTACTCATGTAACAAGGGATTTCTACCATGTAGTACTCATATAACAAGTGTTTTCTACCATGTAGTACTCATATAACAAGTGTTTTCTACCATGTAGTACTCATGTAACAAGGGATTTCTACAATGTAGTACTCATATAACAATGGATTTCTACCATGTAGTACTCATATAACAAGGGATTTCTACCATGTAGTACTCATGTAACAAGGGATTTCTACCATGTAGTACTCATGTTACAAGGGATTTCTACCATGTAGTACTCATATAACAAGGGATTTCTACCACGTAGTACTCATATAACAAGGGTTTTCTACCATGTAGTACTCATGTAACAAGGTGTTTTCTACCATGTAGTACTCATGTACCAAGGGTTTTCTTTTGTTAAATGTCCCTGTAAAAAGTTAAAAGGTAGTACTCGTTTTTGTTTTCGTTCCTTTTTATTACACACAAAAATGTGTATTTCCTTCTACACCCTGGAGTGTAACATGTAATATATAATATGTATCTATAAAGTGTCTTATACATTACTCTGTTGTATACTAGTACAGTCCCCAATAAATATCCTCACAACTATCGCTTCATAATCGTATCTGTTGGTCCACTTTGTCTGATGAGCAGAGTTCAGAATTACCGTAAAATGTCTATGAAAAGTTTTGTATGAAAATCTTTTCTTCGATCAAACTGATAGACTTGTCCGTCAGCATCGCCTCGCTGTTCACAAACTTGTACCCAAACAGTTTCATCGTGGGTCCACAAACCCTCTGCACCACCTGGGCTAGTTTGTACGGTATGCTGAACCTCCATTTCTCCACTTGCTCTGAGGAGTTCTTCTGCGTTGAATACACTCCACTAGCTTCATTGGAAGCCTGGGTGTTCTTTAACACCCAGTCTTTCACCTGAGGAGTGAACGGGATCCCGGTGAACTTGTACATCTCCGCTGCCTTCCTCATAGGGAATCTAGCGATATCCTCGTACCGTACTAGCATGTACCTCCGCCTCAGCCAAGACGGCTGCCTCAGGCCGACCTCCGCAGACATCCTGATGTTGTCGCAGTTGCCTTTCAGCTTCCTCACCTCGTCGTCGTCAATGGGCACGTCTCCGTCCACCGCCCACTTCTTCCAGTTGTTGTACTTGGCGGAGAAGGCCACCATGCGGGAGGCCAGAACCGCCCTGGGGTCCCTCACCAGCTGGATGAACTTGATATCTAGACGAGGGTCCTCGGCGAGGGGTCTCAGGGTCTCCAGCTGGCGCACCCGGACGGATTTAATGGCCCTGTGCTCCTTCTGCTGGCATGACTCGGACGCCGTGGTCAGGTTGAGGGGACCACACTTCCTAGTCCGGCAATGGTAGCGTTCAAAGACCTTCTTAACGAACGGGCTACAGACGGACTCCTCACAGAGAGAGCTGCTAGATTCTCTCCTGAACAGGGCTGAGGTGACGTGGTCTACAGGAAGTGGGTCAATAAAGCTCTCCAGAGGGGTGAAGTCACACAGGAAGAGCCCCTGGAGGACTTCCCGGTAGGCCCGGGCGGCGGCTGTGGCGTTGGTCCCGCCGCTCTCTAATGTCAGCGACCTCTCGACGTGCCACAGCGGCTCGAACAGGTAGAACATGTTGTCTCCCTGCTGGTTGAAGAACTCGCCCACGAAGGAGGAGCCTGTCCGCGTGGTGGCCAATAGGAGGATGTGCTTTCTGTTTCCTGCTGATCCTATGACCTCTGACCTACAATACAGTACAAAATACAAAACTTTATTGTCAATCGGATCGGATATTTCAAAAAACAACATTATTCCCAACCACTTGGACATCACACATACAAATACTGATCAGGAGTGGGGACACCACTATGCTAGCTTCAGGAATGTCTTTACTGAGATCAAACATGATAAGTTAGGCACTGTAGTGTCGATCAATCACATATATTTTATAAATGCCTTTTTTGTATCAGCGGTTGTCACTAAGTGCTTTACAGATACCCAGCCTAAGAGAAACCTAGAGAGGAACCGGGCTCTGAGGGGTGGCCAGTCCTCTCCTGGCTGTACAGGGTGTCGATTTAGGAGTACATGTAGCCATTAAGGCCAGACTGCTTGTCTTACTGTATGATAAATAGTATATCATGCTACACACACAGACCTCTGCTCGGTGTAGTTCTCCAGGCGTCTCTTCATGAGGGTGAAGACAGGGTCCAGCTTGCTCAGGGTAGTGAAGGAGGAGCCATTAAACTTCAGGAGACCCAGGGCTGAGGCTGAGGCAGAGTTACTGGGCTGAAGGGGTGTCTGGGGGGTCTGCTTTGGGGTGAGCTTGTCTGAAACCCTACAAGACAGGCTTGGCATTGTTAAACAACATGTTTTATAGTTTTACAAGACCATCTTATCCACAGACAGTGAAATCAATTAAAGTAAGTAAACAATCTATGCCATTGAAACGTCACTACTTCATCCAATCCGGCCCCTTTGGAAAACCCGGCATGACACTTGAGGCCGAGTAGCTGAAATGAATGTCTCAAACACACCGCTATGAATAAAGGTGAGCCTGTTCCAGTCTGAGGGAGATCAGTATAACAGACAGGCCTAACGCACACACTCACACACACACACACACATACACACACACCACACACACACACACACATACACACACACCACACACACACACACACACACACCACACACACACACACACACCACACACACACACACACACACACACACATACACACACACACACACACACACACACACATACATACACACACACACACACTCTCTCTCTGTGTTGATCATGGAGATGGGCTTAGGTTTACCGTGAGATAATGTTGTTTTCCTTCTCAATGATGACCAGTGCCACAATGAAGACAAGGGAGATTGTGTATTTCATCCTCATTCTGTGATGAAGCTGTGTCGGGATCTGCTGCTGTCACGGAATACCTTCTTTAATAGCTTCTGCCAATCTTCTTCTCTTCTCCAGACTCCCGCTGCCTATTCAAACAGTCCTCCGGTTGATCGTTGTTGTATTTTACATCGTATACACGGCTGCATCGTTCTGCAAATGAAATGAACACGCTACAGTACTGTAAACAAGAACACAAACCTTAAACGACTTCAATTGTTATAGCATAGAGGACTTCAACTGTTATAGTATAGATGACTTCAACTGTTATAGTATAGAGGACTTCAACTGTTATAGTATAGAGGACTTCAACTGTTATAGTATAGATGACTTCAACTGTTATAGTATAGAGGACTTCAACTGTTATAGTATAGAGGACTTCAACTGTTATAGTATAGAGGACTTCAACTGTTATAGTATAGAGGACTTCAACTGTTATAGTATAGATTACTTCAACTGTTATAGTATAGAGGACTTCAATTGTTATAGTATAGAGGACTTCAATTGTTATAGTATAGAGGACTTAAATTGTTATAGTATAAATTACTTAAACTGTAATAGTACAGATGACTTAAATTGTTATGGTAAAGTTTACATAAATTGTTATAGTATAGTTGTGTTAGATTAAATCTTCTGAAAACGAATCTGTTGATAACCAGTCAAATGGAGGAGAAAGTATCACAGGTTCTACATACAGTATGCTATAGTATAGCTTGATGTAAACGTATCAGTGCCTCGTCGCTTAGTCAGCATGTTGGTGGTTTGAGGTGGGAGTTTAATAGCTGTGTTTGTGGGTCATGCTAGCTTCCCGTCAATTGGTGTAGGACCCATTTTCGGAGACGATAATATCATTTCATACCACAGTGGTGTAAGAATAGAAAGCGTCAGAGTGGTTTCACAGGGGGAATTTAATCTGCTTACATCCCTTGGGTCTGTCTGTGTTTTCTTTAGGGCTACAGGGGGATTTCAAGAACACACCCACAATGCTAGTGTTGAAAGCTGGTGTCCCTCTAGAGATAAAACAATGTTTGCTCGGACTGAGCCTCTCTCTGTCTCTCAATCTCTCTGTCTCAAATCAAGTACAATAATATTTAATATTGCATATAGGTCGATCGTATTGCATCTACATGGCGATAATAGCATAAAAATGTGTTGTAACATGACCCATACACAGAGGAACAAAATATCTAGGCTTTGAATGCAACCAATACTGTCCAACATGACATGGCCAAAGGTATGTGGACCTCTGCTCGATGAACATCTCATTCCAAAATCATCGACAAACCATTTCTGTATGGACCTCGCTCTGTGCACAGGGGTATTGTTATACTGAAACAGCCGTTGTTGCTCCTACACATTTCCACTTCACAGTAACAGCGCTTGCAGTTGACCGGGGCAGCTCTAGCAGGGGCAGCTCTAGCAGGGGCAGCTCTAGCAGGGGCAGCTCTAGCAGGGGCAGCTCTAGCAGGGGCAGCTCTAGCAGGGGCAGCTCTAGCAGGGGCAGCTCTCGCAGGGGCAGCTCTAGCAGGGGCAGCTCTAGCAGGGGGCAGCTCTAGCAGGGGCAGCTCTAGCAGGGGCAGCTCTCGCAGGGGCAGCTCTAGCAGGGGCAGCTCTCGCAGGGGCAGCTCTCGCAGGGGCAGCTCTCGCAGGGGCAGCTCTAGCAGGGGGCAGCTCTATCAGGGGCAGCTCTAGCAGGGGGCAGCTCTAGCAGGGGCAGCTCTAGCAGGGGCAGCTCTAGCAGGGGCAGCTCTAGCAGGGGCAGAAAGTCACTGAGCTCTTCAGTATGGGCCATTCTACGGACAATGTTTGTCTGTGGAGATTGCATGGTTGTGTGCTCGAGTTTATACACCTGTCAGCAACGGGTGTGGCTGAAATAACCTAATCCACACACTGTTGTCCATGTAATGTATGTCACCAAGGTACCCAATCCACCAGCTGCTCCTTTATGCCAGCACTCAATGAGGTATTTTAAGAGAAGACTCAAGAGCACTCAGTGACATGTCCAGCAGGCTACTAGAACAAACCACTGTCTGGTGAAGACGTACTGTAGCCTGGTCTCAGATATGTTGGTGCTGTCTTACCAACTCCTAATTATTTATTCAATGATGGAGATAGGAGTTCACACGTTAATACAAACAGATCTGGGACCAGGCTATTCGTGGGTTGTTGATTTCGTCACAATATTGTTTTGAACGTTTGTTTTGGACTGAGCGTTCTACTCAATACATCGTCAATGAGCATTCTACTCAATGCATCGTCAATGAGCATTCTACTCAATGCATCGTCAATGAGCATTCTACTCAATGCATCGGCAATGAACATTCTACTCAATGCATCGTCAATGAACATTCTACTCGATGCAATAATAAGGTTTCCTCACTAAAAAATAATTAGTGGGGAAACCTTTTGTCATCATTTTGATGTCATCAGATTGACTGTAGATGCAATATAACGTTAGCTAGCTAGCTAAGATTGAGGGGAGGCCACCGGATTTTAGCTAGCTAACGTCAGCATTGCCCGCTATTCTTTAAGAACTTTGCTAGCTAATGACAACATTGACATCTGTCTGAAGTAAATTTGACTAGATGATAATGCTAGCAAATATTTCCTACTAAATATTTGACTACTTTAGCAATTTCATCGCATTTCCAGGCACTATAGTGTAAATTTAGACTAAATAGTATTTAGCCTCCGTCCAGAATGACTGCGCTTATCACCACTTTAAAAGGATCTGCCCCTTTTTTTAAATTGTCGCTTTAAAATGACATACCCAAATCTAAGTGCCTGTATTTCAGGACCTGAAGCAAGGATACGCATATTCTGGATACCATTTAAAAGGAAACACTTTGAAGGTTGTGGAAATGTGAACTGAATGTAGGAGAGAATATAACAGATCTGGTAAAAGATAGTACAAAGTAAAAGCCAAACGTTTTTTTGTACCATCGTCTTTGAAATGTAAGAGAAAGGCCATAATGTATTATTCCAGGCTAAGCACAATTTAGATTTTGGCCACTAGATGGCAGCAGTGCATGTGCAAGAGAAAGGCCATAATGTATTATTCCAGGCTAAGCACAATTTAGATTTTGGCCACTAGATGGCAGCAGTGCATGTGCAAAGTTTTAGACTGATCCAATGAACCATTGTATTTCTGCTCAAAATGTTGTATCAAGACTGCCCAAATGTGCCAAATTGGTTTACTGATAACTTTTCAAGTTCCTAATTGTGCACTCTCCTCAAACAATAGCATGGTATTATTTCACTGTAACAGCTACTCTAAATTGGACAGTGCAGTTAGTTAACAAGAATTTAAGCTTTCTGCCAATATCAGATATGTCTATGTCCCGGGAAATGTTCTTGTTACTTACAACCTCATGCTAATCACATTAGCACACATTAGCTCAACCGTCCCGAGGATGGGACACCGATCTGGAGAGATCCTTAAGGCACCACTGTGGCGCTGCCGGCAGAGGGCGGCTTGAGAATGTTCTTGACGGGACCGAGTGACGGAGGTGCTATGAATAGCGAAGAAGGGCTTTCATTATTCCAACAGAGAGCTCCCAGACTGAGCACCTAAACAGTGACCTAACACTGCAGTAAAACAGTTACCTTTGAATATGGGAAACAGCACAGAGGCAAAAAGTAAACAGAAATGGAAGAGGGAAAACCTGCTTGTAACGGGGCCATAAATTGTAAACATTATGAGACTGAGAGAGCGTGAGCAAGCAGAACTGCAGCAGGATATAAAACCTGGTATCGGTCCCAAATGAACCCCTATTCCCTTTATAGTGCACTATTTTTGTCCACTATTCCCTTTATAGTGCACTACTTTTGACCACTATTCCCTTTATAGTGCACTACTTTTGTCCACTATTCCCTTTATAGTGAATTATTTTTGACCACTATTCCCTTTATAGTGCACTACTTTGACCACTATTCCCTAAATATAGTGCACTACTTTTCACCATTATTCCCTTTATAGTGCACTATTTTTGACCACTATTCCCTTTATAGTGCACTACTTTTGACCAGGGCCCATTGTCGGGAATAGGGTCCCATTTGGGATGCATCCCTAGCTGTACCTGGCTTGCAGAGTGAGTAGAGTCTATCCATTGAAGACAAAGACGGATGTAATGAGGCCTATTTAGGGATATCCTGCCCATTCTGCTGAAGGATTACTATAATGTTACTGTTGGGATAATGTTAGCTTGGCTTTAATCCCTGACTAATGATCCAAGATGAAACGGCCGATCTGGGTTTTAAACTAAACCAAAGCGGTCAACACACCACTGTTTTTTTTGTTGTAAACAACTGAAGGATGTGGCTGGAGAAACGTAACCACTCTTAAATGAAGTTATATTCTTCAAATATCAATGGCTATTATATCATTCATAAAAATAAATGGATGTACCAATCCCAGATTGCCCCTTTAAACTCACTGCCTGCCATTAGAAAGGGTATCTTACATGTCGAGAGACTGTGGCTATTCACCCACAGTAACAATTACTACATTGATTGAGGTGATGATTGAGGTGAAAATGTACATCATTATTGAACCGGTTTGATATAATGGCCCATTCAATGAACAGAGACAGGTTAACCCGTTGTCTGTGTGTCTGCCACCGTGGTTTTGTGACAAACCAGCTGTAGGCCTACAACACTATGGTCTCTTTCTATTCAAATGTCTATCTAATATCGATATCAGGAAAAGTGTATAAACATGAGGCAGAACTTGCAAACCATCTGATTTGAATCGAACAGCTGGCTAAAACGTGTAAACTGTATGTTTCAAAAGGCACATCTGTGTGTGTGTGTGAAAAGGTCAGTTCATTAGGTCCCTCTAATGGTTGCTATAGTAAACCGTGATCATTAACACTGTGTCCTAAATGTCACCCAAATTTGCTACATAGTGTACGACTTCTGACGAGCGCCCCCTAAAGAGGTGCCCTATGTGGGGAACAAGGAGCAATTAGGGCCACATAATGTGGAAACGTCAGTTTATGAGGTCCCCCTGGCAGTAGCTACAGTAAAAGGCTGTAATCATTAAGTAGGGGCTCCTGAGTGGCGAAGCGGTCTAAGGCACTGCATCTCAGTCCTAGAGGTGTCATTACAGACCCTGGTTTGATTCCAGGCTGTATCGCAACCGGCCGCGATTGGGAGTCCCATAGGGTGGCACACAATTGGCCCAGTGTCGTCCAGGGTTAGGGTTTGGCCGGGGTAGGCCGTCATTGTAAATAAGAATTTGTTCTTAACTGACTTGCCTAGTTCAATAAAGGTTAAATAAATATAAATGTAATGTTCGTGGTAAGGATCGGACCAAGGCGTGGAGTGGTATACGTACATTCTCTTTATTAACGGAATGAACACTGAACAAACTAACAAAATAACAACCGAACCGTGTCACTATACAACATAGTGCTGACAGGCAACTACACATAGTCAAGATCCCACACACCAAATGAGGAAAATGGCTACCTAAATATGATCCCCAATCAGAGACGACGATAAACAGCTGTCTCTGATTGGGAACCATATCATGCCAACATAGACATACAAAAACCCCTAGACATACAAAACTAGAGTACCCACCCTAGTCACACCCTGACCTAACCAAAATATATAGAAAAACAGAGATATCTAAGGTCAGGGTGTGACAATAAAAGTACCCTGAGATCATTAAAGATCCAAGGCCTGGCTGATTCCTCCATATGGATCAAATGGCACCCTATATAGTACACTACTTTTGAATAGAGCCTCCTAAGTATGGCATTATAATGATGACAGAACTACACCCGTTTGTATTTTGACTTTTGTGGTTGCACATTGAGATTCGTGTTTGCAAGTATAATTAGCAAATGTGTAATTGAATTTTGCAAAGTTGTATCACGATGTGTTAAATATTTAACAACGGGTCGAAAACTTGTGACTTACACTTGAAGACTTTGAATCTGCGTGCGCTCTGGGGTTCTCTCAATGTTGTCACGTTACCAAGAGATTCAAATCAAATCAAATTGTATTTGTCACATGCACTGAATACAACAGGTGTAGTAGACCTTACAGTGAAATGATTACTTACAAGCCCTTAACCAACAACGTAGTTTTAAGAAAAATACCTAATAAATAATAATAAAAACAGCAGTAATAAGCTTGTAGAAAGAGAATTGCACAAGTAAAACATGTTTTGATTTGAGCAGCTCTGAGGACCTTTTACTCCAGACCACTAAAATATGTTTTGATTTGAGCAGCTCTGAGGACCTTTTACTCCAGACCACTAAAATATGTTTTGATTTGAGCAGCTCTGAGGACCTTTTACTCCAGACCACTAAAAGATGTTTTGATTTGAGCAGCTCTGAGGACAGGACCTTTTACTCCAGACCACTAAAAGATGTTTTGATTTGAGCAGCTCTGAGGACCTTTTACTCCAGACCACTAAAATATGTTTTGATTTGAGCAGCTCTGAGGACCTTTTACTCCAGACCACTAAAATATGTTTTGATTTGAGCAGCTCTGAGGACCTTTTACTCCAGACCACTAAAATATGTTTTGATTTGAGCAGCTCTGAGGACCTTTTACTCCAGACCACTAAAAGATGTTTTGATTTGAGCAGCTCTGAGGACAGGACCTTTTACTCCAGACCACTAAAAGATGTTTTGATTTGAGCAGCTCTGAGGACAGGACCTTTTACTCCAGACCAGTGGTGGAAAAAGTCCCCAATTTATTCAAAAAGTAAAAGTAAAGACACCTTAATAGAAAATGACTTGGGTAAAAGTAAAGATACCTTAATGGAAAATGACTTGGGTAAAAGTAAAGATACCTTAATAGAAAATGACTTGGGTAAAAGTGAGTCACAGAGTAAAATACTACTTCAGTAAAAGTCTAAAAGTATTTGGTTTAAAATATACTTAAGTATCAAAAGTAAATGTAATTGCTAAAATATATTTAAGTATCAAAGTAAAAGTATAAATAATTTCTTAATATTAAGCAAACCAGATGGCATCATTTTCTTTAAATATATATATATATATATTTAAGGAGAGCCAGGGGCACGCTCCAACACTCAGATATCCTTTACAAATGAAGGGTGTGTTTAGTGAGTCCACCAGATAAGAGGCTGTAGGGATCACCAGGGATGTTCACCGGGGATGTGTGTGACCAGGGCGGCAGGGTAGCCTAGTGGTTAGAGTGTAGGGGTGGCAGGGTGGCCTAGTGGTTAGAGTGTAGGGGCAGCAGGGTGGCCTAGTGGTTAGAGTGTAGGGGCGGCAGGGTAGCCTAGTGGTTAGAGTGTTGGACTAGTAACCGGAAGGTTGCAAGTTCAAACCTCTGAGCTCACATATGTTGTTCTGCCCCTGAATAAGCAGTTAACCAACTGTTCCTAGGCCGTCATTGAAAATAAGATTTTAATTAGACCATTTTTATTGTCCTTCTAAGCATTCAAAATGTAATGAGTAGTTTTGGGTGTCAGGGAAAATTTTTGGAGTAAAAAGTACATAATTTTCTATAGGAATATAGAGAAGTAAAAATAAAAGTTGTCAAAAATATAAATAGTAAAGTAAAGTACATATACCCAACAAAACAACTTAAGTAGTACTTTGAAGTATTTTTACATAAGTACTTTACACCACTGCTCCTGAGAAATCAGTTCCCTGAGCTGATGGAAATAAAGACAGTCACCTTCTACAGTCGTGGCCAAATGTTTTGAGAATGACACAAATATTAATTTTCACAGTCTGCTGCCTCAGTTTGTATGATGGCAATATGCATTCAAGAAGAGCGGTTCAATTGTTGCGAAGAAGACTTCAGGGCACCCAAGAAAGTCCAGCAAGCACCAGGACCATCTCCTAAAGTTGATTCAGCTGTGGGATCGGGGCACCACCAGTACAGAGCGTGCTCAGGAATGGCGGCAGGCAGGTGTGAGTGCATCTGCACACACAGTGAGGCAAAGACTTTTGGAGGATGGCCTGGTGCCAAGAAGGGCAGCAAAGAAGCCACTTCTCTCCAGGAAAAACATCAGGGACAGACTGATATTCTGCAAAAGGTACAGGGATTGGACTGCTGAGGACTGGGGTAAAGTCATTTTCTCGGATGAATCCCCTTTCCGAATTGTTTTGTGCATCCGGAAAAAAGCTTGTCCGGAGAAGACAAGGTGAGCGCTACCATCAATCCTGTGTCATGCCAACAATAAAGAAACCCGAGACCATTCATGTGTGGGGTTGCTTCTCAGCCAAGGGAGTGGGCTCACTGACAATTTTGCCTAAGAACACAGCCATGAATAAAGAATGGTACCAACACATCCTCCGAGAGCAACTTCTCCCAACCATCCAGAACAATGCCTTTTCCAGCACGATGGAGCACCTTGCCATAAGGTAAAAGTGATAACTAAGTTGCTAGGGTAACAACATTTCGATATTTTGGGTCCATGGCCAGGAAACTCTGCAGACCTTAATCCCATTGAGAACTTGTGGTCAATCCTCAAGAGGCGGGTGGACAAACAAAACCCCACAAATTCTGACAAACTCCAAGCATTGATTATGCAGGAATGGGCAGCCATCAGTGGCCCAGAAGTTAATTGACAGCATGCCAGGGCGATTTGCAGAGGTCTTGAAAAAGAAGGGTCAACACTGCAAATATTAACTCTTTGCATAAACTTCATGTAATTGTCAATAAAAGCCTTTGACACTTATGAAATGCTTGTAATTATACTTCAGTATTCCATAGTAACATCTGACAAAAATATCTAGACACTGAAGCAGCAAACTTAGTGGAAATTAATATTTGTGTCATTCTCAAAATTTTGGGCCATGACTGTATATATAAACTCTATGTCATTTATTTGGTAAATCACCAACATTTCGGTATTACTGTGCCTTCTTCAGGGCCTGGATGGTGACACACTTCTGCTTCAAGCTGCCTGCCTGAATACGGAGGCCTTCAGTGGTACCTTCCCTTCGAGTAGAGCAAGAGTCTCATTATCTCTGTCTCGTAACCATTTAACATGTACTGTATGTAACCACTCAGATTCATACAAACTGCTGCAAACACAACAACTGACTCGTATTCACTTGTCCCTGGCTGCGTTTAGACAGGCAGTCCAATTCTGATCTTTTTTCCACCAATTGGTATTTTTTCAGATCAGATCAGAGCCTATGTTCGAATGCAGTGCACTATACAGGGAATAGGAGCCATTTGGGACACAGGCCCAGAGAGACGGCAGCTCCCATTAAAGCTGAGGATGAAGCTCTTGTTGTAACTCCGGACCCAAATACACTGCAGCCTTGGTGTATTTTAGACATTTTCACTCTGACACTATAGTCTTTGACATTAGGTTTGTGCTTTGTCATAATAGTCATGGTGCCATCGCTAGTTAGCATTAGCTTGCAAAACTACCTCTAACTTCCTTTGTGCCATCGCTAGTTAGCATTGGCTTGTGAAACTACCTCTAACTTCCTTTGTGCCATCGCTAGTTAGCATTGGTTTGCGAAACTACCTCTAACTTATTTTATTCTGGATGCAGAGGCATAAGAATGGTATCCATGTATTCATCCAAAATCCCAGTACACCTGATGTTCCCCCCTTTCTGTCTTCTGAATTCCCATGATGCCTCAGATTTCCTATCTATTTTTTTGGTGCTTTGAAGGCTGAGTTCCAACACCCTGTTGCAACCTCTGTCTGCCTCAGGCTGCTACAGTAGCCTGTCCAAAAGATTGCAAATCTTAACTCCCAAAATGATTAGACAAATCCTGTGAAACCCTCTCAAAAAGTGAATGAGTTATAGGACTTAGAGTAAAAGTTTTGAATTGGAACTAGACCCAGCTCTCACTGTTGACGTGGACTAGTTGGTAATCACAAGTTGGACTTACACAGAGTACACTGAGTCTGTGTTTTCTCCAGAGAGGAGATCTCCCTCTGACCATCTCAGTCTTACACCGTCTGCCCACATGACACAGACACAAACGTCTCTCACAGAGTTCACACTGTAAAAAAACTTCTGGCCTGAGATCACAGCATTGTGATCTTTTTCAGCTCCCGAGTGGCGCAGTGGTCTAAGGCACTGCATCCCAGTGCAAGAGGCATCACTACAGTCCCTGGTTTGAATCCAGGCTGTATCACATCTGGCTGTGATCGGGAGTCCCATAGGGCAGCGCACTATTGGCCCAGCGTTGTCTGGGTTTGGCCGTCATTGTAAATAAAAATGTGTTCTTAACTGACTTGCCTAGTTAAATAAAGGTACAAATAAATCAAGTCTCTAAGCAGGGGCACAGCCATGGGGGGGTATAGGCCCACCCACTAGTCGGTGGGTTTTTAACTGACCTGTCTAGTTAAATGTACATTTTAAAACATTTTTTAGGTCACAGGTTGATGTTTATTGTCAATAGTCTTGACTTGGAGGCAGAAATGAGACGCTTCCGACTAGATTGGCCAGCTGCAAAGTCAAAATGATCTATATTGTAAATGTAAGGTTAGGGTTAGGAATTAGGGTTAGCAGAGTGGTTAAGGTTAGGGTTAGGTTTAAAATCAGATTGTATGACTTTGTGGCTGTGTCAGCTAGTGACCACTCTGTAGAGCTGCCTCCAATACATGACTCATCTCAATAAATGCCGACCAGCCCTAGAGTCACCTGCACGTCAGCTGGTCAGAGACTGACAACCCTCCTGGCCTGTTTGGATCCCGGCCATGCCAAGGCCTAAGGTGTAACATGTTACTCATTGGAAAACCATTGTACTCTCCCAAAGGGTTGTTGGTGTGTAAAACCAGTCAGTCACAATACAGTTTGTCCACACAGAGAGGGCCCAGTGTCCCTCAACTGGTCAGTCACTAAAGATCCCAACCCAGGCCTTTTTTAAATTTACTCTGTGGCTCTTTCCCAATTCATCCTTTCTCGATTCCCTGTGTCTTTTCTCCTCAAAACACATTGGAGGATTGGGTCAGAAGGGATGGACCTTGGATCTTTTCCTCCAACGATGTTTCAGAAGGAAGAGGACGCGAGGAATCGTGGAAAGACTAATCGAGGAGGACATTTGAGTGCATGCATGAGAGGTACTCAGCATCATATAGCCACAGACCACAGCCAATGGGAGACATGCCATCATCATTAGCCACAGACCACAGCCAATGGGAGACATGCCATCATCATATAGCCACAGACCTCAGCCAATGGGAGACATGCCATCATCATTAGCCACACACCTCAGCCAATGGGAGACATGCCATCATCATATAGCCACAGACCACAGCCAATGGGAGACATGCCATCATCATATAGCCACAGACCACAGCCAATGGGAGACATGCCATCCTCATATAGTCACAGACCACAGCCAATGGGAGACATGCCATCATCATATAGCCACAGACCTCAGCCAATGGGAGACATGCCATCATCATTAGCCACACACCTCAGCCAAAGGGGACATGCCATCATCATATAGCCACAGACCACAGCCAATGGGAGACATGCCATCATCATATAGCCACAGACCTCAGCCAATGGGAGACATGCCATCATCATATAGCCACAGACCTCAGCCAATGGGAGACATGCCATCCTCATATAGTCACAGACCACAGCCAATGGGAGACATGCCATCATCATATAGCCACAGACCTCAGCCAATGGGAGACATGCCATCATCATTAGCCACACACCTCAGCCAAAGGGGACATGCCATCATCATATAGCCACAGACCACAGCCAATGGGAGACATGCCATCCTCATATAGTCACAGACCACAGCCAATGGGAGACATGCCATCCTCATATAGCCACAGACCTCAGCCAATGGGAGACATGCCATCATCATATAGCCACAGACCTCAGCCAATGGGAGACATGCCATCATCATATAGCCACAGACCTCAGCCAATGGGAGACATGCCATCATCATATAGACACAGACCACAGCCAATGGGAGACATGCCATCATCATATAGCCACAGACCACAGCCAATGGGAGACATGCCATCATCATTAGCCACAGACCACAACCAATGGGGGACATGCCATCATCATATAGCCACAGACCTCAGCCAATGGGAGACATGCCATCATCATATAGCCACAGACCTCAGCCAATGGGAGACATGCCATCATCATATAGCCACAGACCTCAGCCAATGGGAGACATGCCATCATCATATAGACACAGACCTCAGCCAATGGGAGACATGCCAGGGGAAATGAGAAGGGAAATCCATTGAGAGCTTCCTGATGATTGCTTAACAATTGCCCATAGCTGGACGAAGATTGCTTCATTTGTTATTTGTCATACGGGTGGTTTTTGGCATAGTTTAATAACACCACGTGACTGTGTTGGGTCCAACGGTTGTTCTCTGACATGCTGTATTTGTATCTTCAGTAAAAACTCTACTACACTACATGTACAACATTGTCGCTAAGTCCCATAGCATGAGCTATAGAATGGAATAGCATTTTTTATTTTGTACCTTTATTTAACTAGGCAAGTCAGTTAAAAACAAGTTCTAATTTTCAATGACAGCCTACCCCTAGACAAACCCGGAACAATTGTGAGCCGCACTATGGGACTCCCAATCCTAGCCGGATGTGATACAGCCTGGATTTGAACCAGGGACTGTAGTGACACCTCTTGCACTGAGATGCAGTGCTTTAGACCGCTTGCACCACTGGGGATCATAGATTACTGTGCAAACCATCAAAAGAACATCTACAAAATAGTATTTTCTTTCAAATGATTTCATGATTTATAATGTAAGCCAGTACACACCAATTATCTGAGCTTATTATCCCGTAGAAGCGTGGTGTCAGAAAGAACTCATCTTTATAGAGCTGCCATCGAAACATTCACAACCCACTGAGGCGTATGACACATTTGATGATCAGCTCATGAAGGAACCACCATCTCCCCATTTATCAGCATGTTACAAATGCTTTTAATGGATGCCTCCTTCTTAAGGCTCAAATAGGATTGTTTTTTGTTTTTTTTAAATGAAAGGGGACTGAAGATAGAAAAGCCAGCATGACAATCACATTTGTAACCATTTCTCCGTGTGAAATTTCAATTAATGCACTCAGCGAAGCTTGAAGAGCATATGGTTTAATTTTCACCTGTTCTGGCGGTGCAAAGCAGTGTATCAAGTGAAATCTTGAATCATTTCAGAATAGAAACTATCAGCTGTTTATTTTTTTTATTTTTTTACCCTACCTTGACAAAGTAATTAACAGTTTACCATTGCAGGTATATTAGGCGACCATAGGCACCACAGACATATAGCAACATGACTTCACTTCGGGTGATTTTGCCTTACCCCTATCAACAGACGTTTAGCTTAACATACTGTAATACTGTAATTACACAGGGCTATTTAAAGCATGATACTCTAGTCTACTTGCATGATAAAGTAAAGGCTGTGCCCCGTGCCCCTATGGCAGGTTGCCTCATACTTACAGAGAGCAGTTCAGTGGTACTCTGTAATGGATCTAGCCTAGACTCAGATATGTTTGTGCTGTCTTAGCAAACCCTATGGCCAAGAAAGTACAAACACATCTGGGACCAGGCTAAGATTAAGATCAAGATGACTTTATTGGTCAATTGCACACAAGGTCCAACCGACATGTCACTTCTGCCTTTAACCAACCCCTCCGAAGGAAACACATACATGTACAGGTTTTGGAGCAGCGCTGTCACACTGGGTGTCCGGGGAGCTGTTGTTGAGAGGGGTTAAGTGCCTTGGTCAAGAGCACAACGGCAGGTAATGCATCTAGCATTTGACACCAGCAACCTTCCGGTTGCCAGCTCACTTCCAGGAAGATTTGTCCAATCAGACCCGGGATTCAAACCAGCAACCTTGCGGCCACTGGCCCGCCTCTAACCACTAGGCTACCTGCCGCACCAGGCTGTATTGGATCTTGACAGGCTGGCACATTGACAGAGGGCAGCGCTGGTAACATATCATGTGGGTTGTTTGATACCCTAGAAGTCCTCATCCATTGGTGGTGCTTCCAGCTCATGCAGGTATGCCCAGTCAGTAAAATATAGTGTTTGGTCTTTAGAAATCAAGCCAAGGGCTATCAGGTAAGATACAGCACAAATCCTGTGTAGTCATCCACACTGAATACAGTACATCATTTATACAGCAGGAAGTCCTTATACAGTAATTAGTTAATAGGCTAGTAATAAAGTAGGAATAGGTCATCAATAAATCATCAATAGACCATGCCATGTTATTTGTTCTCAAATAATAAAAAGCAGCAAACACTTTTCTTAAATAATGAAAACACTAAAGCAACAACTTTAAAAAAAAATGAAAACATTTATAATAAAAGAAATTGGTTTAAAACGGAGCATTCCTTACCATTTGATTGTGACGCTCTCAAGCAACCAGTCGCCTAATCGACAGTTGTGCGCTCGAGGGGTTCCCTCATGGTCTAGACTTCCAAAAGCACGCTGCCTTATTCACGAACAAAAGGCACCTTGTGTGGGAAAAGTTGATAAACTCCTCCATGTCCGTTAGGCTATTTCTAATATCCCCAAGATGATTCCATAGACGAAGGTGGACTACAAAAATACGCGAGCGAACTTTGACATTTTAGAAAGAAAAGTTTAGAAATACAAAAAAGTATTTTTCTCTAAATGTCCACACGAAAAATAAAGGGGGAAAAATCCGATCAATAATGAGATGAAATAAACGTGTGAAGATATATGTAACAAACAAACAAAAAAACGCATTAACGGTTGAATAATTATTATTTTACATCTCTAATCCCAACGAAAGGGCAAGAACACACCGTGACCGAGTGTGCCGCTCTTCCTCTAAAAATGGACACTGTAGTCACATGTGGAGAGGTTGGCCCCTCACCCATCTCTGTTTTTACATAGCCGCATATAGAGGGCCACTCTTTCTCTGTCTCGCTCGCTTTCGCCTCCCTCTCTCCATCTTTCCCTCTCTCAATTCAATTAAATGCAGAGGGCTTTATTGGCATGATAAACATATGTTTACATTGCCAAAGCAAGTGAAATAGATCAAAGTTAAATAAACAATCAGAAATGACAGTAAACATTACACTCACAGTAAACATACGTATTTCTTTATCAACGTAAATGTGCAAAGGCCCGTTTAAAAAAAATATATACATATTTCCAAAGAGTCATAAGCAAGTTGAAACTGACAGATACGCTATCCTAAAAAGTTGACTTGCAAAGGTTGCAGCACTTTTTCGTGGATGAAGATGTGCCGCCACCTGTTGGAATTCATTTTACAAGTCTTTAGAATCTCTAGAAAGAAAAAAAAAATCGACCTAAGAACTACAAGTCACATAATTTCACTGAAATTCGTCCCTTGATTATGACGACATCTGTCAGAACGTTCACGAAATTGCGTCATATTACGTCGGTGAAGTGCGCACTTATCTCAAGGAAGGTGAACAGAACTCTAGATACACGCTTGGTATGTAATATATTGCGATTTGACTTGTCTTTTAAACATTGTAAGTAGGATTACTGTGTTTTATTGTTGACATGCTCTATCAATGTATATATTTGTAACCTCGTTTCCTCCTTGAATGCGTTACTAACTTGTCAACTCGATAGGATTCACAACAGCGACTAGCTACTTACTATAGCGAGCAAGCTGCTAAGTTAAATCACTTACGCAATGGTTACAAAGCAAGAAACATTCTCTGCCAAATTCAATTAAATATATATTTTTTATGACTATGAAAGATAGTTATGGTACTTTTGTGTTCATGATCCTCGTTATTTAATTAAGCTTTTCCAAGCTTTGCGATTCTGTAATTAGCTAATGTTAGCTAACATACTGTGTTATGAAAACCAGAATGATCAGCTTGTAAGCTAGCTATGTTTATCACTCGCCTTTGTATACTGAACAAAAATATAAAAGCAACAATGAAAAGATTTTACGGAGTTACAGTTCTTATAAGGAAATCAGTCAATTGAAATAAATTCATTATGCCCTAATCTAATGAGTTCAAGTTTCTGGGCAGGGGCACAGCCATTAGTGGACATGCCAGGCCCAGCCAATCAGAACGAGTTTTTCCACAAAAAAGGGCATTATTACAGACAGACATACTCCTCAGTTTCTTCAGCTGTTTGGGTGGCTGGTCTCAGATGATCCATGCAGGTGAAGAAGCCGGATGTGGAGGTCCTGGGCTGGCGTGGTTACATGTAGTCATTTTGAGGCCGGTTGGACTACTGCCAAATTCTGTAAAACGATTTTGGATGCGGCTTATGGTAGAGAAATTAACATTACATTCTCTGGCAACAGATCTTGTGGACATTCCCGCAGTCAGCATGCCAATTGCGCGCTCCCTCAACTTGAGACATCTGTGGCATTGTGTTGTGTGACAAAACCGCACCTTTTAGAGAGGCCTTTTGTCCCCAGCACAAGGTGAGCCTGTGTAATGATTATGCTGTTTAATCAACATTTCCGCTCATGAAACATGGGAGTCACACTACATGTTGATTATATTTTGTTCATTATAGAAAACGAGCTTGTTGCCTGACAATGACTGTGATAGCAAATATATATTTTTTATAACTAACCCAAGAGAGACCAGAAAATGTCGTTTCCAATGGGAGCAACTGAATCATAGTTTTGGAAATGAACTGTATGGAGATGAGAAAATTCCGGCCACTGGGCATCCTCTCATCACCATATTTGGTAGTGAGTGGAAACGCCAACTGGATGCTGGCCATCCTCTCATCACCATATTTGGTAGTGAGTGGAAACGCCAACTGGATGCTGGCCATCCTCTCATCACCATATTTGGTAGTGAGTGGAAATGCCAACCGGATGCTTCATATTTATACATCCTTTAAAATATCTGGCTCATTGTTATATCTGTGGTGATACCTCTGATTCACAGTCTAAGATTATTGGCATATATGTGTCTGTAAAATTTCTTCTCACAAGCTCTACTACAAGCCAGAATGTTGAATACAATTATATTTTAACTTACTTTACCTGTTCGGTTTCTCCTTTTGCAGGTTGGGATGTGAGACAATATATTTAATTACACACTTTTCAGAGCGCTGGTATGGAGTTAATATTTCTATCACCTGAAGCATGGGCAGAAACATGTATTCACGTGGACAAACTCTGCAAGCAAAGACCTACAGTATAGAGACAGGCAGAGACTGCTTCTCCAGTAGAAATCCCAGATCGTGGCGACGTTGATTAGCTCATACACAGAAACGTCATCGGCTCGCGTCAAACCGAGGATGTGTAGGCCGTCAAATCAAAGGCACTCCTTCGATTTAAAGTTGATTTAGAAGAAAATGAAAACGTGTCAGTTTGTCACTTTCACGAGGTTGAAAGTAATGACATGTTCAAATACTGAAGACATTGTGCCTTTTTTAGATTGAGAAAGTTAACAACTAAGGAAGATCTGTTCACTTCTCTCGTTGACTTCTCAAACCCCAACCTGGTCTGCTTGGTTTGTTTCGCAAGTGTTCCCGGAAGTCTTGCGACGTTGCTACAAGTATCCATGCTTCTCCTGCCTCTATTTACAAGTATCCATGCTTCTCCTGCCTCTATTTACAAGTATCCATGCTTCTCCTGCCTCAATTTACAAGTATCCATGCTTCTCCTGCCTCAATTTACAAGTATCCATGCTTCTCCTGCCTCTATTTACAAGTATCCATGCTTCTCCTGCCTCTATTTACAAGTATCCATGCTTTTCCTGCCTCTATTTACAAGTATCCATGCTTCTCCTGCCTCTATTTACAAGTATCCATGCTTCTCCTGCCTCTATTTACAAGTATCCATGCTTCTCCTGCCCCTATTTACAAGTATCCATGCTTCTCCTGCCTCTATTTACAAGTATCCATGCTTCTCCTGCCTCAATTTACAAGTATCCATGCTTCTCCTGCCTCTATTTACAAGTATCCATGCTTCTCCTGCCTCTATTTACAAGTATCCATGCTTCTCCTGCCAGTATTTTCAAGTATCCATGCTTCTCCTGCCTGTATTTTCATCTTGCGCTCATGCTTCAGATGATAGAAATGTTAACTCACTACCAGAGCTTTGAAAAGTTGACTTTAATTATACTTTCCTGTAGAGATATTGTATCACATTCATAAAAAAGGAAAGAAAGTTAAAATATATGATGTATTTGACATTCTGGCTTGCTGAGGTTGTGAGAGGAAACTTTCCTGATCCAAACGCTCATTAATGCCCGACGTAGAAATCAATGCAATTCAACATTTGGTTTTCAGTCTGGTGAGCTAAAGTAAGCTGATTTTAGCCACACGGTTGTATTTACATAGACAAGTGTTGCTCCCTATTGGGTTGCATGAAAACAGTCAGTGGGAAGCCAGAATCTTAAATACAATTCAATCCACTTACTGTGCCGGTGGGCAGGACAGTTGGTCATTATGACGTGGAATTTGAGACGACATATCTAAAGGAATGTTTCAAAACGTGGATCTGTTGTAGACCCGTTTCCTCTCTGCTTACCTCATACTTCAGTTGATAGAAATCGGGACTGTTTTCAGATTTGTAATTCCAGAGCTTCATCATGACCATGTTGGTGAGGCTAGCATGCCTGCGCAGTCTCCCTGTGTCCGGGCTGCGTCCTGTGTTCACCCAGGGCTCTCCAGCCCTGAGGAGCTCCACCCTGAAGAGCTGCCCGCCCCTCCTCAAGGGCCACCAGGTAACACATCAGGGATGGGCTTTTGACATTGTTGGACTGTTCCAACACTCACATTTTTACTAAAATAAAGTAAGACATTTATAGAACACAATGCCTGCACTGGGGGAAAAATATGTGCACATTTATCTATATGCCAACAGTTTGTAAAAATGCCTTTTAATGATCATAACCAGTACAGATAACATCCTAATTGTTAAATTGCCTCATACTTAAACAATAAAAGACAAGTACCATTTGTTTAATTTATTGAAACCGTAATATCAACTGGTTGACATTCAGGTGCATCAAAGCAGGGACCGAGAAGCTGTTTTTCAGTCTCTATCTCAAGGCCATCAGACTGTTAAACAGCCACCACTAACATTGAGTGGCTGTTGCCAACACACTGACTCAACTCCAGCCACTTTAATAATGGGAATTGATGTAAAATATATCACTAGCCACTTTTAACAATGCTACTTAATATAATGTTTACATACCCTACGTTATTCATCGTATATGTATATACTGTACTCTAAATCATCTACTGCATCTTTATGTAATACATGTATCACTAGCCACTTTAAACTATGCCACTTTGTTTACATACCCTACATTATTCATCTCATATGTATACGTATATACTGTACTCTATATCATCTACTGCATCTTTATGTAATACATGTATCACTAGCCACTTTAAACTATGCCACTTTGTTTACATACCCTACATTATTCATCTCATATGTATACGTATATACTGTACTCTATATCATCTACTGCATCTTTATGTAATACATGTATCACTAGCCACTTTAAACTATGCCACTTTGTTTACATACCCTACATTATTCATCTCATATGTATACGTATATACTGTACTCTATATCATCTACTGCATCTTTATGTAATACATGTATCACTAGCCACTTTAAACTATGCCACTTTGTTTACATACCCTACATTATTCATCTCATATGTATACGTATATACTGTACTCTATATCATCTACTGCATCTTTATGTAATACATGTATCACTAGCCACTTTAAACTATGCCACTTTGTTTACATACCCTACATTACTCATCTCATATGTATATACTGTACTCGATACCATCTACTGCATCTTGCCTATGCCGTTCTGTACCATCACTCATTCATATATCTTTATGTACATATTCTTTATCCCTTTACACGTGTGTATAAGGTAGTAGTTTTGGAATTGTTAGGTTAGATTACTTGTTGGTTATTACTACATTGTCGGAACTAGAAGCACAAGCATTTCGCTACACTCACATTAACATCTGCTAACCCTGTGTATGTGACAAATACATTTGATTTGTGGAACACAATATTCAATAAGGCAGTGATGTCATAAGTGGCGCTTGCTTGTAGAAGCCTATGCAATGGAATAGCCTTGTTTTGTTAATTTAGCAGACAGTATGTTCTTATTTCCCGAGGCCTTATCAGTCAAGACACCTATTTTATTGTAAAAAAAACAAACATTGTAATATTACAGAATAAAATAGAAGAGAATTTGAAACGGGGCTCAATTTGGTAAGTAGATTAAAAAATTAAAAAAATCAGGGTTACAAAACACAATTGTTCTTTTCAATATACAGCTGTTCAATGTAGTTTATTCCGCCTGCACTTTGGAACTTTTCTAAGTGGATTAGCAATTCCACATTGAGCGCTGCATGGGGATGAATTACGGCTACGACATCTGTTTGAGTAGTCCTAGGCTTAATGATTCTGATTTAAAATAGGCTTTTTATGAATGTAATGTTTTAGCATATTTTCAGTGTGAAACCTGTCTATGTTTACCACTGGCCTAGGCTATAAGCCTGCTAATCAATCCTGTTAATCCTGTTACCTACGCACTGTGCGATTTGGTTCCAACTAGGCACCACACCTTTTTTATTTATTTTATTTAACCTTTATTTAACTAGGAAAGTCAGCTAAGAACAAATTCTTATTTACAATGACGGCCAAACCCGGACAACGCTGGGCCGATTGTGTGCCGCCCTATTGGACTCCCAATCAATTGTTCAGTATCAGTTATTCCCCAAATGAAACACACAAGGTCTTCCAGGTCAGTTAAATCCAAAACGTAAAGCCAGGGGGGGGGGGGGGGGGGACTAACAGTTCACGAAGTAGGTTCATCACTAGTTACCACAGCCACAAAGTCATAAACCCTGCCTATTTCTACAAATTGATCTGATTTAAAATCCGATTTTAAACCTAACCCTAGACCATAACCTTTACCGCACTGCTAACCTTATGTCTAACCCTAACGAAGACCTTGAAGCACTTACAAAAAAAAAATGAATTTTTACTATATAGCCAATTTTGACTTTGTGGCTGTGGTAACTAGTGACAACCACAAAGTAGCCTAATGAGGAAAATAGACTGGACGCAGTCATTACCAACCTGCAGGTCGTTGTTGGAAATAGATATTCCCCAACTTCAGTCAACAAGTCCAGTTTGAGTTTTGTGAATAAGATGTCGGCGTTTGGCAAGGTATTTAGCTTGTGTATCGATCAAATGTATTTGAAATCTAAATAAACTGTATTAACATATCAGCAAACAAAAGAGGAATAGTCACAAGCAAACAAGCATACAACACACAAACTATTTACATCGCCAGGAATCGTAAACAAACAAATCATATTCATTAATAATACAACAAGTTTGAATTGCCTTTTTGTTATTCATTGTAGGTAAAGTAGTGCCATATTGTTTAAATTCATTTATAAAGTGAAAAAAGTTAGGTTTTGAATTAGACCATTTGCATTTGTGAATATGAAATTTACCTAGTATTATTTTGCAGTTGAATTAAATATACTACATCTTTATCTATGTCAGAATTTCTGAAATAAATCATCATATCAAAACCATTATATAGGACAACCAACCGGTCCTATTTTTTTTGGTAACAAAATTCTATATGTGAATCCAAAACATTCTACTATAAATACAGGCAAAAAACAAATGCAAAATGGTCTCCTTCTCCATTCCACAGAAATCACTTTAATAGTCAACTTGAATCTTTCCAGAACATGTTTCACAGGATAAATTCTATGTAACATTTTAAAATGTTTTACATCAGCAGATGTCACAAAGTGCTGTACAGAAACCCAGCCTAAAACCCCAAACAGCAAGCAATGCAGGTGTAGAATCAGTTAGACTAGTTTTTATAGGCGTTTATTTCGGTAGGTCTAACGGGAGCTTGTGTATGCACGCGTGTTTACAGGGAGTGGTTGGAAACACAGTTGAGTGAGTGAGACACCGAGGGGAAAGGGAATTTAGGGAGAATCACTGTGGGATGCTTGGCTTGGTTTTCTTTTTTTTGTTTTGTCCTTACCAGTAGTACAGATAGACATAAAATAGAGAAATAAGTCATAAGATAACAAAGTTAATAATCAACACTAGATTAATTAATTACACTACATGAAGACACATGGTTGGAATTGATTGAGCCGTACAGAACACCTCTGTCTGTATGTAGTTGCTATATATTTGTTGAGTTTTCTCTGAGAGGGGGAGATGAAGAGAGACCAGTCTCTCTGTAGCTGGTGGCTCCCTGCTGCTGATTTACTCCTTGGTTACCGACTTCTCCAAGTCCAAATGTTTTGGCCCCAAAGAGAGACCAGTCTCTCTGTAGCTGGTGGCTCCCTGCCCTGGTTTGCTGCTGATTTACTCCTTGGTTACCGACTTCTCCAAGTCCAAATGTTTTGGCCCCAAAGCGTGACGGTTTCTATAGCTACTTCACATACATTCCCATGCAGTCACAATGCTGGCACAGGCTCAATGAGAGATTGAATCTCTCCTAAGGCGGCAAACATTTGGATATGTAAGTCCCCTAAGGCGGCAAATATTTGGATATGTAAGTCGCCTAAGGCGGCAAACATTTGGGAATGTGTAGCCTGTTTTGGAGGTGTGTTTTTTTTTCTTCCATATTTTCTCTGTTATTGTCACGTGTTGGCACCCTCCAATGCCCCCTTCTTTGCCTCAGGGTCTTTAGCATGTCATGTTTCAGCTGGCATGTCTCAGGGTCTTTAGTATGTCATGTCTCAGGGTCTTTAGCATGTCATGTTGCAGCTGGCATGTCTCAGGGTCTTTAGTATGTCATGTTTCAGCTGGCATGTCTCAGGGTCTTTAGTATGTCATGTTTCAGCTGGCATGTCTCAGGGTCTTTAGCATGTCATGTCTCAGGGTCTTTAGCATGTCATGTCTCAGGGTCTTTAGCATGTCATGTCTCAGCTGGCATGTCTCAGGGTCTTTAGCATGTCATGTCTCAGGGTCTTTAGCATGTCATGTCTCAGCTGGCATGTCTCAGGGTCTTTAGCATGTCATGTTTCAGGGTCTTTAGCATGTCATGTCTCAGGGTCTTTAGTATATCATGTTACAGCTGGCATTTCTCAGGGTCTTTAGTATGTCATGTTTCAGCTGGCATGTCTCAGGGTCTTTAGCATGTCATGTCTCAGGGTCTTTAGCATGTCATGTTTCAGGGTCTTTAGCATGTCATGTTTTCAGCTGGCATGTTTCAGGGTCTTTAAATCAAATGTAATTTGTCACATGCTTTGTGTAGACTACCAATTACTTATGGGCCCTTCCCAACAATGCAGAGAGGAAAATAAAAATAGTAATACTAGGATTGATAACTTGTCTATATACACGTGATACCAGTACCGAGTCCATGTGCAGGGTTACGAGGTAGATATGTATAAGTAGGGATAAAGTGACTAGGCAACAGGATAGATAATAAACAGTACCATCAGCTAATGTGATGAGTCAAAGTAGTTTGTGCAAAAAGGGTCAATGCAGGTAGTCCTGGTAGCTATTGGTTAATTATTTACCAGTCTAATGGCTTGGGAGTATAAACTGTTTAGAATCATTAGTGTCCCACTCCTAGATTAGTGTCCCACTCCTAGATTAGTGTCCCACTCCTAGATTAGTGTCCCACTCCTAGATTAGTGTCCCACTCCTAGATTAGTGTCCCACTCCTAGATTAGTGTCCCACTCCTAGATTAGTGTCCCACTCCTAGATTAGTGTCCCACTCCTAGATTAGTGTCCCACTCCTAGATTAGTGTCCCACTCCTAGATAGCAGCAATGGATTACAGCTCTATCAAATAATTATTCTCCCCACTGTAGGTTGGAGTCATCAAAACAACTCGTTTGTCAACCACTCCACAAATGTATTGTTAACAAACTATAGTTTTGGCAAGTTGGTTAGGACATCTACTTTGTGCATGACACAAGTCATTTTTCCAACAATTGTTTACAGACAGATTATTTCACTTAATTCACTGTATCACAACTCCAGTGGGTCAGAAGTTTACATACACTAAGCTGACTGTGCCTTTAAACATGGCTTTAGAAGCTGCTAATTGACGTCAATTGGAGGTGTACCTGTGGATGTATTTCAAGGCCTGCCTTCAAACTCAGTGCCTCTTTGCTTGACATGCCAGTACAGATGATGATGATGATGATGATCAATGGATCGGTTTTAGACAATAGTGAATGCATTAGGAGAGGGGGGGGGGGGGGGGGGGGGTCTACTAAGCTAACATATGGAGTTGCTTTAACATGGTCATACCAAGGATCATTTAGCTACTTGAGTTTTAGGACCCTTAAGATATCAAACAATTATATATATATAGATGAAACATTGAATCGAGCCTTATTGCTATTAGCCCATAGAAACACATTGAATAACAACTTCATACATGGATAAACAGAGAGCCTGTACATCTCCAGCTTAAACTGACACATATTTTTATGGCGATTTAAAAAAAATATATAAATCATTTTAATTTTCTACATGCCGTAATATTAACTGATTCTGTGTAATATATTAACCTTTTATTTTCCTCTTTCATCAGGGCTATTCCACCAAATCCAGATTTGGTTTCCGTCGTGGGAAAACGGCCAAGGACCAGCTCCAACAGGCAGCTTTCGAACCAGCAACTGATACGGCCATCAGAAGTGAATATATTGACTTACTAAACCATCTTTAAAGAATGGCACCTCGCAACACAAACGTCGGCTTGCTAGGGGGGGGGGCAGGATGGACCTGTCATGTAAACACAGGCCCGTCTCACACCCCTCACACACCCCTCACAGTTACATCATGAAGTCAGTGCCTTGTGCCGGTCAGCAGCAGGTCTTAACTGGTGTAAATGTGCTCTGTATTCCCTTGCAGTGGATAACATGGGCAGGATGTTCCTGGCTGGAGGGGCTGCTGTAGGCCTGGGAGCTCTGTGCTACTACGGACTAGGCATGTCCAATGAGATCGGTGCCATCGAGAGGGCAGTGTAAGTGCCAATGCTTCCATTGGTAGTGTGTGTTGTACTAGTAGTGTCCCATGGTAGTGTGTGTGTTGTACTAGTAGTGTCCCAAGGTAGTGTGTGTGTTGTACTGGTGTTGTCCCATGGTAGTGTGTGTGTTGTACTAGTAGTGTCCCATTGATAGGGTGTGTGTTGTACTGGTGTTATCCCATGGTAGTGTGTGTTGTACTGGTGTTATCCCATGGTAGTGTGTGTGTGTGTGTTGTACTGGTGTTATCCCATGGTAGTGTGTGTTGTATTGGTGTTATCCCATGGTAGTGTGTGTGTTGTACTGGTGTTATCCCATGGTAGTGTGTGTGTTGTACTGGTGTTATCCCATGGTAGTGTGTGTGTTGTACTGGTGTTATCCCATGGTAGTGTGTGTGTTGTACTGGTGTTATCCCATGGTAGTGTGTGTGTGTGTTGTACTGGTGTTATCCCATGGTAGTGTGTGTGTGTGTTGTACTGGTGTTATCCCATGGTAGTGTGTGTGTGTGTTGTACTGGTGTTATCCCATGGTAGTGTGTGTGTGTGTTGTACTGGTGTTATCCCATGGTAGTGTGTGTGTTGTACTGGTGTTGTCCCATGGTAGTGTGTGTGTTGTACTGGTGTTATCCCATGGTAGTGTGTGTGTTGTACTGGTGTTGTCCCATGGTAGTGTGTGTGTTGTGCTGGTGTTATCCCATGGTAGTGTGTGTGTTGTTGTACTGGTGTTATCCCATGGTAGTGTGTGTGTTGTACTGGTGTTATCCCATGGTAGTGTGTGTGTTGTACTGGTGTTATCCCATGGTAGTGTGTGTGTTGTGCTGGTGTTATCCCATGGTAGTGTGTGTGTTGTACTGGTGTTATCCCATGGTAGTGTGTGTGTTATGCTGGTGTTATCCCATGGTAGTGTGTGTGTTGTGCTGGTGTTATCCCATGGTAGTGTGTGTGTTGTACTGGTGTTATCCCATGGGAGTGTGTGGTGTTGTACTAGTAGTGTGTGTGTTGTACTGGTGTTATCCCATGGTAGTGTGTGTGTTGTACTGGTGTTATCCCATGGTAGTGTGTGTGTTGTACTGGTGTTGTCCCATGGTAGTGTGTTGTTCTGGTGTTGTCCCATGGTAGTGTGTTGTGCTGGTGTTATCCCATGGTAGTGTGTGTGTTGTACTGGTGTTGTCCCATGGTAGTGTGTTGTTCTGGTGTTGTCCCATGGTAGTGTGTGTGTTGTGCTGGTGTTATCCCATGGTAGTGTGTGTGTTGTACTGGTGTTATCCCATGGGAGTGTGTGGTGTTGTACTAGTAGTGTGTGTGTTGTACTGGTGTTATCCCATGGTAGTGTGTGTGTTGTACTGGTGTTGTCCCATGGTAGTGTGTTGTTCTGGTGTTGTCCCATGGTAGTGTGTTGTGCTGGTGTTATCCCATGGTAGTGTGTGTGTTGTACTGGTGTTGTCCCATGGTAGTGTGTTGTTCTGGTGTTGTCCCATGGTAGTGTGTTGTTCTGGTGTTATCCCATGGTAGTGTGTGTGTTGTGCTGGTGTTGTCCCATGGTAGTGTGTTGTGCTGGTGTTGTCCCATGGTAGTGTGTTGTGCTGGTGTTATCCCATGGTAGTGTGTGTGTTGTGCTGGTGTTGTCCCATGGTAGTGTGTGTGTTGTGCTGGTGTTGTCCCATGGTAGTGTGTTGTTCTGGTGTTATCCCATGGTAGTGTGTGTTGTACTGGTGTTATCCCATGGTAGTGTGTGTTGTACTGGTGTTATCCCATGGTAGTGTGTGTTGTACTGGTGTTGTCCCATGGTAGTGTGTTGTTCTGGTGTTATCCCATGGTAGTGTGTGTTGTACTGGTGTTATCCCATGGTAGTGTGTGTTGTACTGGTGTTATCCCATGGTAGTGTGTGTGTTGTACTGGTGTTATCCCATGGTAGTGTGTGTGTTGTGCTGGTGTTATCCCATGGTAGTGTGTGTGTTGTGCTGGTGTTATCCCATGGTAGTGTGTGTGTTGTGCTGGTGTTATCCCATGGTAGTGTGTGGTGTTGTACTAGTAGTGTGTTGTTGTACTGGTGTTGTCCCATGGTAGTGTGTGTGTGTTGTACTGGTGTTGTCCCATGGTAGTGTGTTGTGCTGGTGTTGTCCCATGGTAGTGTGTGTGTTGTGCTGGTGTTATCCCATGGTAGTGTGTGTGTTGTACTGGTGTTGTCCCATGGTAGTGTGTTGTACTGGTGTTGTCCCATGAAGGTACAGTGGTTTAACAATTCAACCGGTATCAAGTGCTTGTGTCATTGTTATTACTGCAGCTATTTCTGTGTAGTTCCATAGGTTTCACCACAACTCAAAGGAAAGTGTTACTTTACCTGTGTCCCAAATGGCACCCTATTCCCTACACAGTGCACTCAGAGCCCTAATGATTCCTGGTTGAGTATAGTGCCCTCTGTTAGGAACAGGGTGCCTATTGTGCATGTCTATCAACTAGAGGTCGACCGAGTATGATTTTTCAACAACGATTCCGATTATTGGACGACCAAAAAACGCCAGTATTTAATTTTTAATTTTTTAAATTTAATTTGTTAAATTATTATTATTATTATTATTTTATATATGTATTTGTAATAATGACAATTACAACAATACTGAATGAACAATGAACACTTATTTTAACTTAATATAACTTAATAACTTGATGTATTAATATAATACATCAATGAAATCTATTTAGTCTCAAATAGATAATGAAACATGTTCAATTTGGTTTAAATAATGTAAAAACAAAGTGTGGGAGAAGAAAGTAATATGTGCCATGTAAAAAGCTAACGTTTCAGTTCCTTACTCAGAACATGAGAACATATGAAAGCTGGTGGTTCCTTTTAACATGAGTCTTCAATATTCCCAGGTAAGATGTTTTAGGTTGTAGTTATTATAGGACTATTTCTCTCTATAACATTTGTATTTCATATACCTTTTACTATTGGATGTTCTAGTAGGTACTTTAGTATTGCCAGTTCAATCTCGGGAGTTGATAGGCTTGAAGTCATAAACAGAGCAATGCTTGCAGCATTGTGAAGAGCTGCTGGGAAACGCAGTAAAGTGCTGTTTGAGTGAATGCTTACGAGCCTGCTGCTGCCTACCACCGCTCAGTCAGACTGCTCTATCAAATCATAGACTGAATTATAATAAAAATAACACACAGAAATACGAGCCTTAGGTCATTAATATGGTCGAATCCGGAAACTATCATTTCGAAAACAAAATGTTTATTCTTTCAGTGAAATACGGAACCGTTCCGTATTTTATCTAACGGGTGGCATCTCTAAGTCTAAATATTCCTGTTACATTGCACAACCTTCAATGATATGTCATAATTACATCAAATTCTGGCAAATTAGTTCGCAACGAGCCAGGCGGCCCAAACGACTGCATATACCCTGACTCTGCGTGCAATGAACACAAGTGAAGTGACACAATTTCCCTATTGTAATTTTGCCTTCTAACCTGAATTTCTTTTAGCTAAATATGCAGGTTTAAAAATATATACTTCTGTGTCTTGATTTTAAGAAAGGCATTGATGTTTAGGTTTAGGTACATTCGTGCAACGATTGTGCTTTTTTTCGCAAATGCGCTTTTGTTAAATCATCCCCCCTTTGGCGAAGTTGGCCGTCTTTGTTAGGACGAAATAGTCTTCACGCAGTTTGCAACGAGCCAGGCGGCCCAAACTGCTGCATATACCCTGACTCTGTTGCACAGAACGCAAGAGAAGTGACACAATATCCCGAGTTAAAAGAAATTCATGTTAGCAGGCAATATTAACTACACATGCAGGTTTAAAATATATAGTTGTGTATTGATTTTAAGAATGGTGTTGATGTTTATGGTTAGGTACATTGGTGCAACAACAGTGCTTTTTTTCACGAATGCGCTTGTTAAATCACCCGTTTGGTGAAGTAGCCTGTGATTCAATGATAAATTAACAGGCACCGCATCGATTAGATGCAACGCAGGACAAGCTAGTTAACCTAGTAATATCATCAACCATGTGTAGTTAACTAGTGATTATGTTAAGATTGATTGTTTTTTATAAGATAGCATTAAACATAATTAGTACCTTACCATGGCTCCTTGCTGCAATTGCATAACAGGTAGTCAGCCTGCCATGCAGTCTCCTCGTGGAGTGCAATGTAATCGGCCATGATCGGCGTCCAAAAATGTAGATTACCGATTGTTATGAATAATTAGGGATGATTTCTAGTTATCGGCCATTCGGATGAATCGGTCGACCTCTGATATCAACGTGCTGTCCTCTGTAAATGTTTATTTTCCCTGTGTCTCCTGCCCCAGTATCTGGCCCCAGTACGTGAAGGACAGGATCCACTCGACCTACATGTACTTTGCAGGCAGTGTGGGGATGACAGCTCTGTCGGCTGTGGCCGTCAGCAGGACCCCAGCCCTCATGGGTGTCATGATGAGAGGATCCTGGCTGGTAATTCACATTTTATTATTTCTCCAGGATTTAACCAGTAAAGACAGCCTGTTTTTAAAAGGTAGATTCAGCTAAATGACTTTGTCACGAGCAGCACCACAGATATTAAGATGAGCGAGATGCAAGACTTCACTCTCACACAGTTACACAAAGATCTGCCATCTGCATAGATTTAGCTTTACTCTGTTACAGCAGGGTAGCCAAGGGACCAAAACAGCAGGGTAACCAAGGGACCAGAACAGCAGGGTAGCCAAGGGACCAAAACAGCAGGGTAGCCAAGGGACCAAAACAGCAGGGTAGCCAAGGGACCAAAACAGCAGGGTAGCCAAGGGACCAAAACAGCAGGGTAGCCACGGGACCAGAACAGCAGGGTAGCCACGGGACCAAAACAGCAGGGTAGCCACGGGACCAAAACAGCAGGGTAGCCAAGGGACCAAAACAGCAGGGTAGCCAAGGGACCAGAACAGCAGGGTAGCCAAGGGACCAGAACAGCAGGGTAGCCAAGGGACCAGAACAGCAGGGTAGCCAAGGGACCAGAACAGCAGGGTAGCCAAGGGACCAGAACAGCAGGGTAGCCAAGGGACCAGAACAGCAGGGTAGCCAAGGGACCAGAACAGCAGGGTAGCCACGGGACCAGAACAGCAGGGTAGCCACGGGACCAAAACGGCAGGGTAGCCAAGGGACCAGAACAGCAGGGTAGCCACGGGACCAGAACAGCAGGGTGCCACGGGACCAGAACAGCAGGGTAGCCACGGGACCAAAACGGCAGGGTAGTCAAGGAACCAATACAGCAGGGAAGCTGTTACAGCCGGGTAGCCAAGGGACCAGAACAGCAGGGTAGTCATGGAACCAATACAGCAGGGAAGCTGTTACAGCCGGGTAGCCAAGGGACCAAAACAGCAGGGTAGCCACGGGACCAAGACAGCAGGGTAGCTGTTATAGCAGGGTAGCCACGGGACCAAAACAGCAGGGTAGCCACGGGACCAAAACAGGAGGGTAGCCACGGGACCAAAACAGCAGGGTAGCCACGGGACCAAAACAACAGGGTAGCCAAGGAACCAAAACAGCAGGGTAGTCAAGGAACCAATACAGCAGGGAAGCTGTTTCAGCGGGGTAGCCAAGGGACCAAAACAGCAGGGTTGCCATGGGACCAAAACAGCAGGGTAGCCACGGGACCAAAACAGCAGGGTAGCCGCGGGACCAAAACAGCAGGGTAGCCACGGGACCAAAACAGCAGGGTAGCCAGGGACCAAAACAGCAGGTTAGCCACGGGACCAAAACAGCAGGTTAGCCACGGGACCAAAACAGCAGGGTAGCTGTTATAGCAGGGTAGCCAAGGGACCAAGAAAGCAGGGTAGCCACGGGACCAAGAAAGCAGGGTAGCCACGGGACCAAAACAGCAGGGTAGCTAAGGGACCAAAACAGCAGGGTAGCCACGGGACCAAAACAGCAGAGAAGCTGTTACAGCAGGGTAGCTGTTATAGCAGGGTAGCCAAGGGACCAAGACAGCAGGGTAGCCAAGGGACCAAGACAGCAGGGTAGCCATGGGACCAAGACAGCTGAGAAGCTGTTACAGCAGGGTAGCCACGGGACCAAGACAGCAGGGTAGCCACGGGACCAAGACAGCAGGGTAGCCACGGGACCAAGACAGCAGGGTAGCCACGGGACCAAGACAGCAGGGTAGCCACGGGACCAAGACAGCAGGGTAGCCACGGGACCAAGACAGCAGGGTAGCCACGGGACCAAGACAGCAGGGTAGCCACGGGACCAAGACAGCAGGGTAGCCACGGGACCAAGACAGCAGGGTAGCCACGGGACCAAGACAGCAGGGTAGCCACGGGACCAAGACAGCAGGGTAGCCACGGGACCAAGACAGCAGGGTAGCCACGGGACCAAGACAGCAGGGTAGCCACGGGACCAAGACAGCAGGGTAGCCACGGGACCAAGACAGCAGGGTAGCCACGGGACCAAGACAGCAGGGTAGCCACGGGACCAAGACAGCAGGGTAGCCACGGGACCAAGACAGCAGGGTAGCCACGGGACCAAGACAGCAGAGTAGCCACGGGACCAAGACAGCAGGGTAGCCACGGGACCAAGACAGCAGGGTAGCCACGGGACCAAGACAGCAGGGTAGCCACGGGACCAAGACAGCAGGGTAGCCACGGGACCAAGACAGCAGGGTAGCCACGGGACCAAGACAGCAGGGTAGCCACGGGACCAAGACAGCAGGGTAGCCACGGGACCAAGACAGCAGGGTAGCCACGGGACCAAGACAGCAGGGTAGCCACGGGACCAAGACAGCAGGGTAGCCCCGGGACCCAGACAGCAGGGTAGCCCCGGGACCCAGACAGCAGGGTAGCCCCGGGACCAAGACAGCAGGGCAGCCGTTACAGCAGGGTAGCCACGTGACCAAGACAGCAGGGTAGCCACGTGACCAAGACAGCAGGGTAGCCACGTGACCAAAACAGCAGGGTAGCCACGTGACCAAGACAGCAGGGTAGCCACGGGACCAAGACAGCAGGGTAGCCACGGGACCAAGACAGCAGGGTAGCCACGGGACCAAGACAGCAGGGTAGCCACGGGACCCAGACAGTGGAGAAGTTGAGCCTCACGCTTCAGCGCTTTTAGTTGTTGTGGGAATTGACCCGCTGTGCTGTTTACTTTCTGCATCTACGTCATATATCGCTGAGTCTTCCTTCAAGGAAATATTAGTTTTTACCACGACTATTACCACTGGGCCAGTGACTAATGACTAAAAGTATATCTGCATCCACTGAATGTTATTAACCCTTAGAAAGGAATGTAGTGGTTTGAGGGCCCACCTAACCTCATCGTGTTGTGTTGATACGTCTGGTGCTCATTTTCAAACCATTGTGAATGATTTCGAGACGCTTTTCAATAGCCACTGTGGGTATTTTTTTGTTGTTCAAATAATACAGACATTTGTCTTTTTTTTTTCTCCACCAGGCTATTGGAGCTACCTTTGCAGCCATGATTGGAGCAGGCATGCTGGTCAGATCTATCTCTTATGACCAGAGCCCAGGAGCCAAACATCTAGCCTGGATGCTACATGCAGGTGTTGGACTGCTTCACCTTCTCACTTTACCAAGCATTTGTCAATTGAAACGTCCCACTTGCTTGTTTTCTGCCACTAGAGGGCAGTACTATAAAGGTTCAGAATACCCTCGCTATGCAGCAGCAGTCGACTTGAATGGAACAGGGTTTTCTCGTACTTACTGACACCGGTGCTGTGCCTGTGAGAATATTCTGAGAAGACTGTTAAATACCAGATCTGTTTTCTTTAAGTAGAACATCTTGTTATATATATAAAACCTCTTTATTTGGACCTCAGATGATAAATAGCTGTGTAGCTAAAATCTGGTGCTTTTTCATGTTTGATGTACGTACATGGTCCCTTTAAAAAAAAAAACTAACCTAATAAATAAATCCATCCATTTGTCCCTGTGTTTCCAGGTGTGATGGGAGCGGTCATAGCCCCCATGACTCTGCTAGGTGGGCCCCTGATGATGAGGGCAGCCTGGTACACAGCGGGCATAGTGGGGGGTCTGTCCACCGTGGCCATGTGTGCCCCCAGTGAGAAGTTCCTCAATATGGGAGGACCCCTGGCGGTGGGCTTTGGAGTCGTCTTTGCCTCTTCCATCGGTTAGTACCTTTTAGATCAATAACCCTGGCAGTGGGTTTCAGTGGTCTCTATCGGTTAGTATCTTTAGATCAATAACCCTGGCTGTGGGTTTCAAATCAAATCAAATCAAATGTATTTATATAGCCCTTCGTACATCAGCTGATATCTCAAAGTGCTGTACAGAAACCCAGCCTAAAACCCCAAACAGCAAGCAATGCAGGTGTAGAAGCACGGTGGCTAGGAAAAACTCCCTAGAAAGGCCAAAACCTAGGAATAAACCTAGAGGAACCAGGCTATGTGGGGTGGCCAGTCCTCTTCTGGCTGTGCGGGGTGGAGATTATAACAGAACATGGCCAAGATGTTCAGATGTTCATAAATGACCAGCATGGTCGAATAATAATAAGGCAGAACAGTTGAAACTGGAGCAGCAGCACAGTCAGGTGGACTGGGGACAGCAAGGAGTCATCATGTCAGGTATTCCTGGGGCATGGTCCTAGGGCTCAGGTCCTCCGAGAGAGAGAAAGAAAGAGAGAATTAGAGAGAGCATATGTGGGATGGCCAGTCCTCTTCTGGCTGTGCCGGGTGGAGATTATAACAGAACATGGCCAAGATGTTCAAATGTTCATAAATGACCAGCATGGTCGAATAATAATAAGGCAGAACAGTTGAAACTGGAGCAGCAGCACGGCCAGGTGGACTGGGGACAGCAAGGAGTCATCATGTCAGGTAGTCCTGGGGCATGGTCCTAGGGCTCAGGTCCTCCGAGAGAGAGAAAGAGAGAAGGAGAGAATTAGAGAACGCACACTTAGATTCACACAGGACACCGAATAGGACAGGAGAAGTACTCCAGATATAACAAACTGACCCTAGCCCCTTGACACATAAACTACTGCAGCATAAATACTGGAGGCTGAGACAGGAGGGGTCAGGAGACACTGTGGCCCCATCTGAGGACACCCCCGGACAGGGCCAAACAGGAAGGATATAACCCCACCCACTTTGCCAAAGCACAGCCCCCACACCACTAGAGGGATATCTTCAACCACCAACTTACCATCCTGAGACAAGGCTGAGTATAGCCCACAAAGACCTCACAAAGGTTTCAGTGGTCTCCACCTCTATCGGTTAGTATCTTTAGATCAATAACCCTGGCTGTGGGTTTCAGTGGTCTCTATCGGTTAGTATCTTTAGATCAATGACCCTGGCTGTGGGTTTCAGTGGTCTCTATCGGTTAGTATCTTTAGATCAATAACCCTGGCTGTGGGTTTCAGTGGTCTCTATCGGTTAGTATCTTTAGATCAATGACCCTGGCTGTGGGTTTCAGTGGTCTCTAACGGTTAGTATCTTTAGATCAATAACCCTGGCTGTGGGTTTTAGTGGTCTCCACCTCCATCGGTTAGTATCTTTAGATCAATAACCCTGGCTGTGGGTTTCAATGGTCTCCACCATCTCATCGGTTAGTATCTTTAGATCAATAACATGGTAGACAGACATCAATGAAAACAACATGGTAGACAGACATCAATGGAAAACAACATGGTAGACAGACATCATTGAAGTCCGTTGAACCGTAGCCTTTTGTTTCATCAAACCCAGTAAATTGTTAGTGGATTATTCAAGATACCAGTGTGCTGGAGTTTCTTCTTCTGTCAAACAGCATTATTTAGGATCTGGCTCTCTGGTGACTAACACCCTTGACACATAATTTCCCCTCAGTTATTAATTGAGCTTGAGGACATGGTGTTAATATAATGTCCTCTCCACTCTCTCTGTCCCCAGGCTCAATGTTCCTGCCCCCTACCTCAGCGATGGGAGCAGGCCTCTACTCCATCGCTATCTACGGAGGTCTGGTCCTCTTCAGCATGTTCCTGCTCTACGACACCCAGAAGGTCATCAAGAGGGCGGAGACGTACCCCATGTACGGGATGCAGAAATACGACCCCATCAACTCGTAAGTGACGTCTGCAGAGTAATCTGTCCTGCTGTCTGATTTCTGTTCCTTACTGTTTAAACATTTAGTCAACTAGTCCAGTTCTGTTCCTTACTGTTTAAACAGATATGAAGAGAACTAGTCCAGTTCTGTACCTTACTGTTTAAACAGATAGTCAACTAGTCCAGTTCTGTACCTTACTGTTTAAACAGATAGTCAACTAGTCCAGTTCTGTCCCTTACTGTTTAAACAGATAGTCAACTAGTCCAGTTCTGTTCCTTACTGTTTAAACAGATAGTCAACTAGTCCAGTTCTGTTCCTTACTGTTTAAACAGACAGTCAACTAGTCCAGTTCTATTCCTTACTGTTTAAACAGATAGTCAACTAGTCCAGTTCTGTTCCTTACTGTTTAAACAGATAGTCAACTAGTCCAGTTCTGTCCCTTACTGTTTAAACAGATAGTCAACTAGTCCAGTTCTGTCCCTTACTGTTTAAACAGATAGTCAACTAGTCCAGTTCTGTACCTTACTGTTTAAACAGATATGAAGAGAACTAGTCCAGTTCTGTCCCTTACTGTTTAAACAGATAGTCAACTAGTCCAGTTCTGTTCCTTACTGTTTAAACAGATAGTCAACTAGTCCAGTTCTGTTCCTTACTGTTTAAACAGATAGTCAACTAGTCCAGTTCTGTTCCTTACTGTTTAAACAGATAGTCAACTAGTCCAGTTCTGTTCCTTACTGTTTAAACAGATAGTCAACTAGTCCAGTTCTGTCCCTTACTGTTTAAACAGATAGTCAACTAGTCCAGTTCTGTTCCTTACTGTTTAAACAGACAGTCAACTAGTCCAGTTCTATTCCTTACTGTTTAAACAGATAGTCAACTAGTCCAGTTCTGTTCCTTACTGTTTAAACAGATAGTCAACTAGTCCAGTTCTGTTCCTTACTGTTTAAACAGATAGTCAACTAGTCCAGTTCTGTTCCTTACTGTTTAAACAGATAGTCAACTAGTCCAGTTCTGTTCCTTACTGTTTAAACAGATAGTCAACTAGTCCAGTTCTGTTCCTTACTGTTTAAACAGACAGTCAACTAGTCCAGTTCTATTCCTTACTGTTTAAACAGATAGTCAACTAGTCCAGTTCTGTTCCTTACTGTTTAAACAGATAGTCAACTAGTCCAGTTCTGTCCCTTACTGTTTAAACAGATAGTCAACTAGTCCAGTTCTGTCCCTTACTGTTTAAACAGATAGTCAACTAGTCCAGTTCTGTACCTTACTGTTTAAACAGATATGAAGAGAACTAGTCCAGTTCTGTCCCTTACTGTTTAAACAGATAGTCAACTAGTCCAGTTCTGTTCCTTACTGTTTAAACAGATAGTCAACTAGTCCAGTTCTGTTCCTTACTGTTTAAACAGATAGTCAACTAGTCCAGTTCTGTTCCTTACTGTTTAAACAGATAGTCAACTAGTCCAGTTCTGTTCCTTACTGTTTAAACAGATAGTCAACTAGTCCAGTTCTGTCCCTTACTGTTTAAACAGATAGTCAACTAGTCCAGTTCTGTTCCTTACTGTTTAAACAGACAGTCAACTAGTCCAGTTCTATTCCTTACTGTTTAAACAGATAGTCAACTAGTCCAGTTCTGTTCCTTACTGTTTAAACAGATAGTCAACTAGTCCAGTTCTGTTCCTTACTGTTTAAACAGATAGTCAACTAGTCCAGTTCTGTTCCTTACTGTTTAAACAGACAGTCAACTAGTCCAGTTCTGTTCCTTACTGTTTAAACAGACAGTCAACTAGTCCAGTTCTGTTCCTTACTGTTTAAACAGACAGTCAACTAGTCCAGTTCTGTTCCTTACTGTTTAAACAGATAGTCAACTAGTCCAGTTCTGTTCCTTACTGTTTAAACAGATAGTCAACTAGTCCAGTTCTGTTCCTTACTGTTTAAACAGACAGTCAACTAGTCCAGTTCTGTTCCTTACTGTTTAAACAGACAGTCAACTAGTCCAGTTCTGTTCCTTACTGTTTAAACAGACAGTCAACTAGTCCAGTTCTGTTCCTTACTGTTTAAACAGATAGTCAACTAGTCCAGTTCTGTTCCTTACTGTTTAAACAGACAGTCAACTACCACTGTGATGTAGTATAATACTGTCAGTACCACTGTGATGTAGTATAATACTGTCAGTACCACTGTGATGCAGTATAATACTGTCAGTACCACTATGATGCAGTATAATACGGTCAGTACCACTGTGATGCAGTATAATACTGTCAGTACCACTGTGATGCAGTATAATACTGTCAGTACCACTGTGATGCAGTATAATACAGTAAACTACGACTATGATGCAGTATAATACTGTCAGTACCACTATGATGCAGTATAATACTGTCAGTACCACTATGATGCAGTATAATACTGTCAGTACCACTGTGATGCAGTATAATACAGTAAACTACGACTATGATGCAGTATAATACTGTCAGTACCACTATGATGCAGTATAATACTGTCAGTACCACTATGATGCAGTATAATACTGTCAGTACCACTATGATGCAGTATAATACTGTCAGTACCACTGATGCAGTATAATACTGTCAGTACCACTATGATGCAGTATAATACTGTCATTACCACTATGATGCAGTATAATACTGTCAGTACCACTATGATGCAGTATAATACTGTCAGTACCACTGTGATGCAGTATAATACTGTCAGTACCACTGTGATGCAGTATAATACTGTCAGTACCACTGTGATGCAGTATAATACTGTCAGTACCACTGTGATGCAGTATAATACTGTCAGTACCACTATGATGCAGTATAATACTGTCAGTACCACTATGATGCAGTATAATACTGTCAGTACCACTGTGATGCAGTATAATACTGTCAGTACCACTATGATGCAGTATAATACTGTCCTAATATACTAAAGACATTATGATACAGTATATTATACTAAATACCATTGATACAGTATAATTATGGCCTACTATACAGTAGAATACTGGCCTAGTGGTGTTTATCCTGTCTTGTATAGTGATATAGGAAGCTAACGGTTGGTTGTTCTGTGGTGTTGTCCTGTCTTGTATAGTGATATAGGAAGCTGACGGTTGGTGCTCTGTGGTGTTATCCTGTCTTGTATAGTGATATATGAAGCTGACGGTTGGTGCTCTGTGGTGTTATCCTGTCTTGTATAGTGATATAGGAAGCTGACGGTTGGTGCTCTGTGGTGTTATCCTGTCTTGTATAGTGATATAGGAAGCTGACGGTTGGTGCTCTGTGGTGTTATCCTGTCTTGTATAGTGATATAGGAAGCTGACGGTTGGTGCTCTGTGGTGTTCTCCTGTCTTGTATAGTGATATATGAAGCTGACGATTGGTGCTCTGTGGTGTTATCCTGTCTTGTATAGTGATATAGGAAGCTGACGGTTGGTGCTCTGTGGTGTTATCCTGTCTTCTATAGTGATATGAAGCAGACGGTTGGTGCTCTGTGGTGTTCTCCTGTCTTGTATAGTGATATAGGAAGCTGACGGTTGGTGCTCTGTGGTGTTATCCTGTCTTGTATAGTGATCTTGGAAGCTGACGGTTGGTGCTCTGTGGTGTTATCCTGTCTTGTATAGTGATCTTGGAAGCTGACGGTTGGTGCTCTGTGGTGTTATCCTGTCTTGTATAGTGATATAGGAAGCAGACGGTTGGTGCTCTGTGGTGTTATCCTGTCTTGTATAGTGATATAGGAAGCAGACGGTTGGTGCTCTGTGGTGTTATCCTGTCTTGTATAGTGATATAGGAAGCTGACGGTTGGTGCTCTGTGGTGTTATCCTGTCTTGTATAGTGATCTTGGAAGCTGACGGTTGGTGCTCTGTGGTGTTATCCTGTCTTGTATAGTGATCTTGGAAGCTGACGGTTGGTGCTCTGTGGTGTTATCCTGTCTTGTATAGTGATATAGGAAGCAGACGGTTGGTGCTCTGTGGTATTATCCTGTCTTGTATAGTGATATAGGAAGCTGACGGTTGGTGCTCTGTGGTGTTATCCTGTCTTGTATAGTGATATATGAAGCTGACGGTTGGTGCTCTGTGGTGTTATCCTGTCTTGTATAGTGATATAGGAAGCTGACGGTTGGTGCTCTGTGGTGTTATCCTGTCTTGTATAGTGATCTTGGAAGCTGACGGTTGGTGCTCTGTGGTGTTATCCTGTCTTGTATAGTGATATAGGAAGCTAACGGTTGGTGCTCTGTGGTATTATCCTGTCTTGTATAGTGATATATGAAGCTGACGGTTGGTGCTCTGTGGTATTATCCTGTCTTGTATAGTGATATAGGAAGCTGACGGTTGGTGCTCTGTGGTGTTATCCTGTCTTGTATAGTGATATATGAAGCTGACGGTTGGTGCTCTGTGGTGTTATCCTGTCTTGTATAGTGATATAGGAAGCTGACGGTTGGTGCTCTGTGGTGTTATCCTGTCTTGTATAGTGATCTTGGAAGCTGACGGTTGGTGCTCTGTGGTGTTATCCTGTCTTGTATAGTGATATAGGAAGCTAACGGTTGGTGCTCTGTGGTATTATCCTGTCTTGTATAGTGATATATGAAGCTGACGGTTGGTGCTCTGTGGTATTATCCTGTCTTGTATAGTGATATAGGAAGCTGACGGTTGGTGCTCTGTGGTGTTATCCTGTCTTGTATAGTGATATATGAAGCTGACGGTTGGTGCTCTGTGGTGTTATCCTGTCTTGTATAGTGATATAGGAAGCTGACGGTTGGTGCTCTGTGGTGTTATCCTGTCTTGTATAGTGATATAGGAAGCTGACGGTTGGTGCTCTGTGGTGTTATCCTGTCTTGTATAGTGATATAGGAAGCTGACGGTTGGTGCTCTGTGGTGTTATCCTGTCTTGTATAGTGATATATGAAGCTGACGGTTGTTGCTCTGTGGTGTTATCCTGTCTTGTATAGTGATATAGGAAGCTGACGGTTGGTGCTCTGTGGTGTTATCCTGTCTTGTATAGTGATATAGGAAGCTGACGGTTGGTGCTCTGTGGTGTTATCCTGTCTTGTATAGTGATATATGAAGCTGACGGTTGGTGCTCTGTGGTGTTATCCTGTCTTGTATAGTGATATAGGAAGCTGACGGTTGGTGCTCTGTGGTGTTATCCTGTCTTGTATAGTGATATAGGAAGCTGACGGTTGGTGCTCTGTGGTGTTTTCCTGTCTTGTATAGTGATATATGAAGCTGACGATTGGTGCTCTGTGGTGTTATCCTGTCTTGTATAGTGATATAGGAAGCTGACGGTTGGTGCTCTGTGGTGTTATCCTGTCTTGTATAGTGATATAGGAAGCTGACGTTTGGTGCTCTGTGGTGTTATCCTGTCTTGTATAGTGATATATGAAGCTAACGGTTGGTGCTCTGTGGTATTATCCTGTCTTGCATAGTGATATATGAAGCTGACGGTTGGTGCTCTGTGGTATTATCCTGTCTTGTATAGTGATATATGAAGCTGACGGTTGGTGCTCTGTGGTGTTATCCTGTCTTGTAGGTGCATGGGAATCTACATGGACACTCTGAACATCTTCATGAGGATGGTGATGATTCTGTCTGGCGGAGGAAACAGAAAGAAATGAAGACGTTCCAGTCTGACTTTACCTCTACGTTAAACCTTCAACCTTCCACAGAGTTGAACAACAACGATATGTTCTACAATTAGCACCGTACATCAGCTGTTACCTACTTTTTAGTTTGAAAACCTATTTTCAACTGACACAATAAAAAAATGTGTTGCTTTTGTGTGAAGAAGAGGATTGCAATTTCCTAGAGCATATTGACACTCATCCAAGTAAGGAGGACATCTTGCTCTGTTCCATATTCAGAATGTTAAAAAATATGTTTTTGTCTTGATTCTGAGGGAGGCATATTTTTATTTAAAGTCAGGATTGTTCATGGGGATATCTGTCAACATCACAGATCGTCCCTCAGTCTCCTCCTCTTAATTGTTCCTTTATATTTTATATATATATTTATTTTCACTTGAGGTGGGTGTTCCCATTCCTGGCCAGCAAGACAAAGTTGGGCAAACATCATATTTATATCATCCCTCAACCTTGTACTTCTTCTAGCCTCCACACATACAATACGTGTGACTATGTGCTTAACTCCTTGACAGAGACTGAACTTGGATGTGTTGTATCGGGCCGAGCCTTGGATGTGTTGTATCGGGCCGAGCCTTGGATGTGTTGTATCGGGCTGAGCCTTGGATGGGTGGTGCTTTGACGTGTTGTTTCTGTTAGAATGAAAGTGATTGAATGTGATCAACGCTGTTCTGGTATCATTCAATAAAAGTGAAAGAGAATGCAGTTGGTGTATTTATGTTGAGCTATTTCATGAAAACAAATGGACATTTTGGGAGCATATTGATCAGTGTTATTCACTGAATAATTTGTGTGATACTGTCGAGGCTCGTCTGGACTGTTTTCAGTAACATCTTGGGTCAGGAGAATCTCCATTAAGTAACAGTACGAGGAAAATATCACCTTTTATTCACCATTTACATGTACCAGGAGGAAAGCCCTTCTGGATAAAGATCACTGATAGGAGGAAAGCCCTTCTGGATAAAGATCACTGATAGGAGGAAAGCCCTTCTGGATACAGATCACTGATAGGAGGAAAGCCCTTCTGGATAAAGATCACTGGTAGGAGGAAAGCCCTTCTGGATAAAGATCACTGGTAGGAGGAAAGCCCTTCTGGATAAAGATCACTGGTAGGAGGAAAGCCCTTCTGGATAAAGATCACTGGTAGGAGGAAAGCCCTTCTGGATAAAGATCACTGGTAGGAGGAAAGCCCTTCTGGATAAAGATCACTGATAGGAGGAAAGCACTTCTGGATAAAGATCACTTGTAGAAGGAAAGCCTAACCTGTCTGGATAAAGATCATTGATAGGAGGAAAGCCTAACCTGTCTGGATAAAGATCATTGATAGGAGGAAAGCCTAACCTGTATGGATAAATTAGATCACTGATAGGAGGAAATCCTGACCTGTATGGATAAAGGAGACCACTGATAGGAGGAAAGCCTGACCTGTATGGATAAAGGAGACCACTGATAGGAGGAGAACCTAAACTGGATGGTGTTCAGAGATAGATGGGAGGGGTTGAGTGGAGCTGAAGGATGGGACTGGATGGTGTTCAGAGCTAGATGGGAGGGGTTGAGTGGAGCTGAAGGATGGGACTGGATGGTGTTCAGAGATAGATGGGAGGGGTTGAGTGGAGCTGAAGGATGGGACTGGATGGGGTTCAGAGATAGATGGGAGGGTTTGAGTGGAGCTGAAGGATGGGACTAAAAACAAACAAAAGATAACTATTGCAACATATACTGTGTCCATAAAATGTATATAGTATGTATAAGCTGGAAGTAGAAACGTACTTGTTGTCCATTCCTCCAGTTAGGGGATGGGTAGTAGGGTTATCATATATTATAGTAGAATAAGATTTAAAAAGCAGGTAAAAGTACATCCTATGGACCACTAGGACAGTGAAGTAACCCGAACATAGGCACATCCACACACACACACACACATGATAACATACACACACACACATGATAACATACACACACACACACATGATAACATACACACACACACATGTATGTTTCCTTGTAGATACAGTGGGGCAAATAAGTATTTAGTCAGCCAACAATTGTGCAAGTTCTCCCACTTAAAAAGATGAGAGGCCTGTAATTTTCATCATAGGTACACTTCAACTATGACAGACTAAAATGATTTTAAAAAATCCAGAAAATCATATTGTAGGATTTTTAATGACTTTATTTGCAAATTATGGTGGAAAATAAGTATTTGGTCACCTACAAACAAGCAAGATTTCTGGCTCTCACAGACCTGTAACTTCTTCTATAAAAGGCTCCTCTGTCCTCCACTCGTTACCTGTATTAATGGCACCTGTTTGAACTTGTTATTAGTATAAAAGACACGTGTCCACAACCTTAAACAGTCACACTCCAAACTCCACTATGGCCAAGACCAAAGAGCTGTCAAAGGACACCAGAAACAAAATTGTAGACCTGCACCAGGTTGGGAAAACTGAATCTGCAATAGGTAAGCAGCTTGGTTTGAAGAAATCAACTGTGGGAGCAATTATTAGGAAATGGAAGACATACAAGACCACTGATAATCTCCCTCGATCTGGGGCTCCACGCAAGATCTCACCCCGTGGGGTCAAAATGATCACAGGAACGGTGAGCAAAAATCCCAGAACTACACAGGGGGACCTAGTGAATGACCTGCAGAGAGCTGGGACCAAAGTAACAAAGCCTACCATCAGTAACACACTACGCCGCCAGGGACTCAAATCCTGCAGTGCCAGACGTGTCCCCCTGCTTAAGCCAGTACATGTCCAGGCCCGTCTGAAGTTTGCTAGAGAGCATTTGGATGATCCAGAAGAAGATTGGGAGAATGTCATATGGTCAGATAAAAACCAAAATATAACTTTTTGGTAAAAACTCAACTCGTCGTGTTTGGAGGACAAAGAATGCTGAGTTGCATCCAAAGAACACCATACCTACTGTGAAGCATGGGGGTGGAAACATCATGCTTTGGGGCTGTTTTTCTGCAAAGGTACCAGGACGACTGATCCATGTAAAGGAAAGAATGAATGGGGCCATGTATCGTGAGATTTTGAGTGAAACCCTCCTTCCATCAGCAAGGGCATTGAAGATGAAATGTGGCTGGGTCTTTCAGCATGACAATGATCCCAAACACACCGCCCCGGGCAACGAAGGAGTGGCTTCGTAAGAAGCATTTCAAGGTCCTGGAGTGGCCTAGCTAGTCTCCAGATCTCAACCCCATAGAAAATCTTTGGAGGGAGTTGAAAGTCCGTGTTGCCCAGCAACAGCCCCAACACATCACTGCTCTAGAGGAGATCTGCATGGAGGAATGGGCCAAAATACCTGCAACAGTGTGTGAAAACCTTGTGAAGACTTACAGAAAACGTTTGACCTCTGTCATTGCCAACAAAGGGTATGTAACAAAGTATTGAGATAAACTTTTGTTATTGACCAAATACTTATTTTCCACCATAATTGGCAAATAAATTCATAAAAAATCCCACAATGTGATTTTTCTGGATTTTTTTCTTCTCATTTTGTCTGTCATAGTTGAAATGTACCTATGATGAAAATTACAGGCCTCTCTCATCTTTTTAAGTGGGAGAACTTGCACAATTGGTGACTGACTAAAGGCCGTGGACACCACACCACACGCCAGGCCGTGGACACCACACGCCAGGCCGTGGACACCACACGCCAGGCTGTGGACACCACACGGCAGGCCCTGGACACCACACGGCAGGCCGTGGACACCAAACGGAAGGCCGTGGACACCACACGGCAGGCCCTGGACACCACACGGCAGGCCGTGGACACCAAACGGCAGGCCGTGGACACCACATGCCAGGCCATGGACACTACACGCCAGGCCGTGGACACCACACCACACGGCAGGCAGTGGACACCACGCCAGGCCTTGGACACCACACGCCAGGCCGTGGACACCACACGCCAGGCCGTGGACACCACACGCCAGGCCATGGACACTACACCACACGCCAGGCCCTGGACACCACACCACACGCCAGGCCGTGGACACCACACGCCAGGCCCTGGACACCACACCACACGGCAGGCCGTGGACACCACACGCCAGGCCATGGACACCACACCACACGCCAGGCCGTGGACACCACACCACACGGCAGGCCGTGGACACCACACGCCAGGCCGTGGACACCACACCACACGCCAGGCCGTGGACACCACACGCCAGGCCCTGGACACCACACGGCAGGCCGTGGACACCAAACGGAAGGCCGTGGACACCACACGGCAGGCCCTGGACACCACACGGCAGGCCGTGGACACCAAACGGCAGGCCGTGGACACCACATGCCAGGCCATGGACACTACACGCCAGGCCGTGGACACCACACCACACGGCAGGCAGTGGACACCACGCCAGGCCTTGGACACCACACGCCAGGCCGTGGACACCACACGCCAGGCCGTGGACACCACACGCCAGGCCATGGACACTACACCACACGCCAGGCCCTGGACACCACACCACACGCCAGGCCGTGGACACCACACGCCAGGCCCTGGACACCACACCACACGGCAGGCCGTGGACACCACACGCCAGGCCATGGACACCACACCACACGCCAGGCCGTGGACACCACACCACACGGCAGGCCGTGGACACCACACGCCAGGCCGTGGACACCACACCACACGCCAGGCCGTGGACACCACACGCCAGGCCCTGGACACCACACCACACGCCAGGCCGTGGACACCACACCACACGGCAGGCCGTGGACACCACACTCCAGGCCCTGGACACCACACCACACGCCAGGCCCTGGACACCACACGCCAGGCCATGGACACTACATGCCAGGCCGTGGACACCACACCACACGGCAGGCCGTGGACACCACACCACACGCCAGGCCCTGGACACCACACCACACGCCAGGCCGTGGACACCACACCACACGGCAGGCCGTGGACACCTTGATCGGGGCAAGCATCAGTCAAAACCAGACTCAGCTTGGAGGAGGTGGTGCAACACCAGGGGCTGGTTGCTCGCTAACCTCTACCATGTTTCCTTGGCCTCCTATCTGAACGGACTGGATAGGAGGAAGAACAGCCTTATTACTATGGACTACTGGTGGGCAATTGACTAATTAGTCATTGTAGGTTTTGTAATGCACACACATTTTTGTGCACAAATGGGAGTTTATCAATTTTACTGTCTGGATTTCATTAATACAATCAGATGGAAGGAAAAGCAGGAAATACACTTACATCAGAACATTACAATATCAGAACATCAAAACATCCTAATATCAGAAAATAATATATAATATCAGAACATCAAAACATCCTAATATCAGAAAATAATATATAATATCACAACATCAGAACATCAGAACATCATAATATCAACATCAGAACATCAAAATATCACAACATCAGAAAATAATATATAATATCACAACATCAGAACATTATAATATCACAACTTCAGAACATCATAATATCAACATCAGAACATCAAAATATCACAACATCAGAAAATAATATATAATATCACAACATCAGAACATTATAATATCACAACTTCAGAACATCATAATATCAACATCAGAACATCAAAATATCACAACATAAGAAAATAATATATAATATCACAACATCAGAACATTATAATATCACAACTTCAGAACATCATAATATCAACATCAGAACATCAAAATATCACAACATAAGAAAATAATATATAATATCACAACAACAGAAAATAATATATAATATCACAACATCAGAAAATAATATATAATATCACAACATCAGAAAATAATATATAATATCACATCAGAAAATAATATATAATATCAGAACATCAGAAAATAATATATAATATCAGAACATCAGGACATCAGAACTACATAATATATAATGAACTGGATTGATAGTTTTGATGTGTCGTTATACATCAACATATAGTTTACATGGCCTGCTGTAATTAACCACTGTGAAAACCGTCTCTAGGCAACGCTGGTGATGTCAATGCAGATCAGACATGTCGCCGTGTTTAGATAGTAGATGATTGTGTGGGTTCTGGTTGGTAATCACTGTCTCTGTCTGTATTGGATACGTCTTGTTTCTGTCAACTTCAACTAACAACTGTTAAAGCCTCTATTGATGTACAGTACTAATTTCCTGGAAGTTCATTTGGTAACATCCTACATAGCGCTCTCCTTCTGTAGTTCCCTCTGGGGTAGTTGAGATCTTCATCTCTGATTGCATTCTAAATATATATATAGTGCACTACTTTAGACCAGGGCTGGCACCCTATTCCCTACATATAGCACACTACTTTAGACCAGGGCTGGCACCCTATTCCCTATATATAGTGCACTACTTTAGACCAGGGCTGGCACCCTATTCCCTACATATAGTGCACTACTTTAGACCAGGGCTGGCACGCTGTTCCCTACATATAGTGCACTACTTTAGACCAGGGCTGGCACCCTATTCCCTACATACAGTGCACTACTTTCGACAGAGCTCTATGGGTAATAGGGCACCAATTTGGAATGTCGACTTGGTCTTAATTCATTACATTCAGCAACAAATCAGTTTGTCCCTCTAATCAAGAGCAGGAAGTAGTGATGTACTGTACGCTGGTTCCCCAGGAATGACATCTTTTCATCTTTTCTAGAACTTTCCTCTTCTCACCATCCGTCTGTCGCCCAGATTACTGGTGACATTTGTTGAGCTGAGTTTCCTTCTTCCACCTCTTACTTTTCCACCGAATTGTTGATCGTACTCAGTTTAAAGTAGTGTGTCAGCCTTCAGTCCGCCTCACGAATGGAATAGGACGCGTCCAAACAGCACCCTATTCCCTGTGAAGTGTACTACATTTGACGAGGACCAATAATAAATAAGGTTCCATTTGGGATATACCCCAGTCTGCTCTTAGGGCCTACGGACATACCATCATATTGGAAAAATATGGAGGTAATTTTTCTGCCTCTGAAGTCCCTCCTTCCTCTATCCCTCCTACTCCTCTATGTGCTCAGTGTAGAAGGCATTAGGTCACTAACCAGGCATTTCAGTAGAAGCACATTTCAACAAACAAACGGCATGTCAAACTGCATGAGGTAACAAGCTCCGCTCTGGTTCTGCTGTGTTTATTTAACCAGTCTGTTTGGTATAGGAGCAGAGCACTAGGCTAGCTATACAGCTAGCTATACTGTACTGACAAAGAGGAGGGTTGGGTAATATATTATTTAACCAGTCTGTTTGGTATAGGAGCAGAGCGCTAGGCTAGCTATACAGCTAGCTATACTGTACTGACAGAGAGAAGGGTTAGGTAATATATTATTTAACCAGTCTGTTTGGTATAGGAGCAGAGCACTAGGCTAGCTATACAGCTAGCTACACTGTACTGACAGAGAGGAGGGTTAGGTAATATATTATTTAACCAGTCTGTTTGGTATAGGAGCAGAGCGCTAGGCTAGCTATACGGCTAGCTACACTGTACTGACAGAGAGAAGGGTTAGGTAATAGATGATTTAATCAGTCTGTTTGGTATAGGAGCAGAGCGCTAGGCTAGCTATACAGCTAGCTATACTGTACTGACAAAGAGGAGGGTTGGGTAATATATTATTTAACCAGTCTGTTTGGTATAGGAATGGAGCACTAGGCTAGCTATACAGCTAGCTATACTGTACTGACAGAGAGGAGGGTTGGGTAATAGATTATTTAACCAGTCTGTTTGGTATAGGAGTAGAGCACTAGGCTAGCTATACGGCTAGCTACACTGTACTGACAGAGAGGAGGGTTGGGTAATATATTATTTAACCAGTCTGTTTGGTATAGGAGCAGAGCACTAGGTTATCACAGCACACGTTTCACTCAAATTGAGTTTCTCTATTGAAAACAAATGTACAACTACCTTAGACAAACATCAACAAATGTGGGAGCCTGTTGACCTGGCTGAAAAATAAGTAGTTGCTTTGGTCAGTGTACTTAAGGGTCAGCAGGAAATGTGCTTTTACGGCTTGATTTCTGCTAATGCTGTTCTAGCAAGTCTGCCTTAACTTTCACAACCAGTCAGACCAAGTCTGCTACTTCACAATCAGCTGGACCAAGGCTGCTACTTCACAATCAGTCAGACCAAGACTCCTACTTCACACTCAGCTGGAACAAGACTGCTACTTCACAATCAGCTGGACCAAGGCTGCTACTTCACACTCAGCTGGACCAAGGCTGCTACTTCACAATCAGCTGGACCAAGGCTGCTACTTCACACTCAGCTGGACCAAGGCTGCTACTTCACACTCAGCTGGACCAAGGCTGCTACTTCACAATCAGCCAGACCAGGCTGCTACTTCACAATCAGCTGGACCAAGGCTGCTACTTCACAATCAGTCAGACCAGGCTGCTACTTCACAATCAGCTGGACCAAGGCTGCTACTTCACAATCAGCTGGACCAAGGCTGCTACTTCACAATCAGCTGGACCAAGGCTGCTACTTCACAATCAGCTGGACCAAGACTGCTACTTCACAATCAGCTGGACCAAGGCTGCTACTTCACAATCAGCTGGACCAAGGCTGCTACTTCACACTCAGCTGGACCAAGGCCGCTACTTCACACTCAGCTGGACCAAGGCTGCTACTTCACAATCAGCTGGACCAAGGCTGCTACTTCACACTCAGCTGGACCAAGGCTGCTACTTCACACTCAGCTGGACCAAGGCTGCTACTTCACACACAGCTGGACCAAGGCTGCTACTTCACACTCAGCTGGACCAAGGCCGCTACTTCACAATCAGCCAGACCAGGCTGCTACTTCAAAATCAGCCAGACCAGGCTGCTACTTCACAATCAGTCAGACCAGGCTGCTACTTCACAATCAGCCAGACCAGGCTGCTACTTCACAATCAGTCAGACCAGGCTGCTAGTTCACAATCAGTCAGACCAGGCTGCTACTTCACAATCAGTCAGACCAGGCTGCTACTTCACAATCAGTCAGACCAGGCTGCTACTTCACAATCAGCCAGACCAGGCTGCTACTTCACACTCAGTCAGACCAAGTCTGCTACTTCACACTCAGCCAGACCAGGCTGCTACACTTAGACTTAACGTTTGTTAAGATATCGAGTCTAATGTTGCTATTGTACAGGATGTGAACAGGTGACTACAATGGATTACAGTGAGCAAAAATAAATCAATATTTTTTGATGAGTGCTCCAATTAATTTTTTTTTTACCTCAAATTAGTTATTTTTTACATTTTTCTTGGTAAGTCGTTTTCGTGATTTTTGTCATTGTTGTTGATCACCCCTCCTTTCCTTGGTTTGCTGAAGCGTGACGGACCACCTGAACTCTAGCATTTCGCTACACTCGCATTAACATCTGCTAACCATGTGTATGTGACAAATAAAATTGGATTTGATTTGATTTGAACTCTAATATCACTACTTAACACTGATATATGTGACCACATTGCTGGTGGATTTAATGGGTGCCAACAAGATCACAGTTGCAATGAGTGATGGGAGGAGAGAGAATGAGAGGTAGAAAGAAAGAAGGAGAGAGACATACAGAGGAGAGACACACACAGAGAAAGACACACACATAGAGAGAGAGAGAGTGAGTGAAAGAGAGTCAGAGAGAGTGAGTGAGAGAGAGAGTGAGTGAGAGTCAGAGTGAGTAAGAGAGAGAGGGAGTGAAAGAGAGAGAGGGTGAGTGTGTGAGAGAGAGAGAGTGAAAGAGAGAGGGAGTCAGAGTGAGTGTGAGAGAGAGAGCAAGTGAAAGAGTGAGTGAGAGAGAGAGAGTCAGAGAGTGAGTGTGTGAAATAGAGAGTGAGTGTGTGAGAGAGAAAGAGAGTAGGAGAGAGTGGGTGAAATAGAGAGAAAGAGTGTGTGAGAGAGAGCAAGTGAAAGAGAGAGTGAGAGAGAGAGCGACAGTCAGAGAGTGAGTGAAAAAGAGTAAAAGAGAGAGAGTCCGAGAGAGTGAGTGAAAGAGAGAGAGAGAGTCCGAGAGAGTGAGAGAGAGAGAGAGTGAAAGAGAAAAAGAGCAGAGTCCCTGGGTTTACACTAGCACACCAACCATTCCACCCATTCATTTTGTACCACCTTCTACTCAACTTGCCCTGTGAGGACGCCCATATTAATCATGTTAAGAATTAGACTTAGCCTTCCCTCATCAAGCTGCAACGGACAAATTACAGGCTGGCTTCAGACCCTGACCGACAGGCCTAGACCAGAGGAGTCCTTCTCTCTCTCTGTCTCTCTCTCTCTCTCTCTCTCTCTCTCTCTCGCTCTCTCTCTCCGATTCAATTCAATAAGCGAGGTAGATAATATATAAAGTGAAATAAACAATACAAATGAACAGTAAACATTACACATACAGAAGTTTCAAAACAATAAAGACAATCCAAATGTCATATTATATATTATACAGTGCCTTGCGAAAGTATTCGGCCCCCTTGAACTTTGCGACCTTTTGCCACATTTCAGGCTTCAAACATAAAGATATAAAACTGTATTTTTTTGTGAAGAATCAACAACAAGTGGGACACAATCATGAAGTGGAACGACATTTATTGGATATTTCAAACTTTTTTAACAAATCAAAAACTGAAAAATTGGACGTGCAAAATTATTCAGCCCCTTTACTTTCAGTGCAGCAAACTCTCTCCAGAAGTTCAGTGAGGATCTCTGAATGATCCAATGTTGACCTAAATGACTAATGATGATAAATACAATCCACCTGTGTGTAATCAAGTCTCCGTATGAATGCACCTGCACTGTGATAGTCTCAGAGGTCCGTTAAAAGCGCAGAGAGCATCATGAAGAACAAGGAACACACCAGGCAGGTCCGAGATACTGTTGTGAAGAAGTTTAAAGCCGGATTTGGATACAAAAAGATTTCCCAAGCTTTAAACATCCCAAGGAGCACTGTGCAAGCGATAATATTGAAATGGAAGGAGTATCAGACCACTGCAAATCTACCAAGACCTGGCCGTCCCTCTAAATTTTCAGCTCATACAAGGAGAAGACTGATCAGAGATGCAGCCAAGAGGCCCATGATCACTCTGGATGAACTGCAGAGATCTACAGCTGAGGTGGGAGACTCTATCCATTGGACAACAATCAGTCGTATATTGCACAAATCTGGCCTTTATGGAAGAGTGGCAAGAAGAAAGCCATTTCTTAAAGATATCCATAAAAAGTGTTGTTTAAAGTTTGCCACAAGCCACCTGGGAGACACACCAAACGTGGAAGAAGGTGCTCTGGTCAGATGAAACCAAAATTGAACTTTTTGGCAACAATGCAAAACGTTATGTTTGGCGTAAAAGCAACACAGCTGAACACAGCATCCCCACTGTCAAACATGGTGGTGGCAGCATCATGGTTTGGGCCTGCTTTTCTTCAGCAGGGACAGGGAAGATGGTTAAAATTGATGGGAAGATGGATGGAGCCAAATACAGGACCATTCTGGAAGAAAACCTGATGGAGTCTGCAAAAGACCTGAGACTGGGACGGAGATTTGTCTTCCAACAAGACAATGATCCAAAACATAAAGCAAAATCTACAATGGAATGGTTCACAAATAAACATATCCAGGTGTTAGAATGGCCAAGTCAAAGTCCAGACCTGAATCCAATCGAGAATCTGTGGAAAGAACTGAAAACTGCTGTTCACAAATGCTCTCCATCCAACCTCACTGAGCTCGAGCTGTTTTGCAAGGAGGAATGGGAAAAAATGTCAGTCTCTCGATGTGCAAAACTGATAGACATACCCCAAGCGACTTACAGCTGTAATCGCAGCAAAAGGTGGCGCTACAAAGTATTAACTTAAGGGGGCTGAATAATTTTGCACGCCCAATTTTTCAGTTTTTGTTTGTTAAAAAAGTTTGAAATATCCAATAAATGTTGTTCCACTTCATGATTGTGTCCCACTTGTTGTTGATTCTTCACAAAAAAATACAGTTTTATATCTTTATGTTTGAAGCCTGAAATTTGGCAAAAGGTTGCAAAGTTCAAGGGGGCCGAATACTTTCGCAAGGCACTGTATATACAGTGTTTTAACAATGTACAAATGGTTAAATGACACAAGATAAAATAAGCATAAATATGGGTTGTATTTACAATGGTGTTTGTTCTTCACTGGTTGCCCTTTTCTCGTGGCAACAGGTCACAAATCTTGCTGCTGTGATCTTGCTCACCCTCTCTCTCTCTCTCTCTCTCTTTCTCTCTCTCTCTCTCTCTCTCTCTCACACACACACACACCAGTTTGGTTTCTATCCTTTACAACATACTGTAGAGGCATCACCAATCCATATACACACTCTGATCTAGGATCAGCTCACCCTTTCCTGATTCTAAACATAACCACTAGGAGGGAAATAAGGACTGTCCTTAGATCAGCCGTTATCCATTAATGTACCATTATGTGCACCAGCCGTATAATGATGTTATGCTGTCATTCTACAGAACAGCCAACTCGGAGTCTGTGTCACAAATAGCACGCTATCTGGTCAAAAGAAGTGCACTTCATAGGGATTAGGGTGCCGTTTGGGATGCGTGTGTCGACTGTTGATTGATGTTTACCTCTGACTTGGCCCTGACCTAGCCTGAAAACCCCCCAGCCCATATGGGTGCAACATGAAATCAGGACTTTTCCAGCTTAAAGCGTGGACTTCCTCAACACATAAAGACTTGATCAGCTCTCTCCGTGGTTGAGGAACACATTTACTCTCTGATAGACACACACACACACACACACACACACACACACACACACACACACACACACACACACACACACACACACACACACACACACACACACACACACATATACACACACACACACACATACACACACACACACTCTCTGATCTAGTTGAGGTGTATAATGGACTTGATCCTCATAATTCCTTTGACAGTGGTGCATTCTCTGTCTGTACAAACACACACACTCACTCACACAGTGGTGCATTCTCTGTCCGTTCAAGCAGATGAGACCACAGCTGTTGGGACGTAAATTTCCAAATTAATTCTCCAACCTCTAAACTGAAGGCCGTGAATGTGGAATTCTTCCCAAATGATAGATATTTGTTCTTAAGGAGTGTGTGTGTGTGTGTGTGTGTGTGTATACACAGCTCTATGGGCCTGCTGAGAGTGTATGTGTGTATTTAGGGGTTTTGTATGTGTGTGTGTTGTGTGTTTAGGGGTGTGTGTGTTGTGTGTTTAGGGGTATGATGTGGGTGTGTGTTGTGTGTTTGGGACAGGGATGAAGTGGATCAGTCTGCTCTCAGAGGTCATCTCTCTGATGTCAGAAGGGTGTTTTGATGTTCCAACAGCTGGAGCAGCTCTATGGTTACCTCTAAAATAGCACCCTGGTCCCTATAGTGGTTACCTCTCAAACAGCACCCTGATCCCTATAGTGGTTACCTCTAAAACAGCACCCTGGTCCCTATAGTGGTTACTTCTCTAACAGCACCCTCGTCCCTATAGTGGTTACCTCTCAAACAGCACCCTGGTCCCTATAGTGGTTACTTCTCTAACAGCACCCTGATCCCTATAGTGGTTACCTCTCTAGCAGCACCCTGGTCCCTATAGTGGTTACCTCTCAAACAGCACCCTGGTCCCTATAGTGGTTACCTCTCAAACAGCACCCTGGTCCCTATAGTGCACTACTGTGAGTAACCTTGTCCCTGCCAGAATGGCCCATAGGGCAGGAGCCTATCTCCTGTTTCTGTGGAGTGAGGCATCTTGATATACAGTTGAAGACGGAAGTTTACATATACCTTCGCCAAATACCGTTAAACTCAGTTTTTCACAATTCCTAACATTTAATCCTAGTAAAAATTCCCTGTCTTAGGTCAGTTAGGATCACCACTTTATTTTAAGAATGTGAAATGTCAGAATAATAGTAGAGAGAATGATTTATTTCAGCTTTTCTTTCTTTCATCACATTCCCAGTGGGTCAGAAGTTTTCATACACTCAATTAGTATTTAGTAGCACTGCCTTTAAATTGTTTAACTTGGGTCAAACGTTTCAGGTAGCCTTTCACAACCTTCACTCAAGTGTTGGCCTATTCCTCCTGACAGAGCTGGTGTAACTGAGTCAGGTTTGTAGCCCTCCTTGCTCGCACACGCTTTTTCAGTTCTGCCCACAAATGTTCTATAGGATTGAGGTCGGGGCTTTGTGATGGCCACTCCAATACCCTGACTTTGTTGTACTTAAGCCATTTTTGCCACAACTTTGGAAGTATTCTTGGAGTCATTGTCCATTTGGAAGACCCATTTGCGACCAAGCTTTAACTTCCTGACTGATGTCTTGAGATGTTGCTTCAATATATCTGCATAATTGTCCATCCTCATGGCGCCATCTATTTTGTGAATGCTCCAGTCCCTCCTGCAGCCAAGCACCCCCACAACATGATGCTGCCACCCCCGTGCTTCACTTTTGGGATGGTGTTCTTCAGCTTGCAAGTCTCCCCCTTTTTCCTCCAAACATAACGATGGTCATCATGGCCAAACAGTTCTCTTTTTGTTTCATCAGACCAGAGGACATTCCTCCAAAAAGTACGATCTTTGTCCCCATGTGCAGTTGCAAACCGTAGTCTGGCTATTTTATGGCGGTTTTGGAGCAGTGGCTTCTTACTTGCTGAGCGGCCTTTCAGGTTATGTCAATATAGGACTTGTTTTACTGTGGATATAGATACTTTTGTACCTGTTTCATCCAGCATCTTCACAAGGTCCTTTGCTGTTGTTCTGGAATTGATTTGCACTTTTCGCACCAAAGTACGTTCATCTCTAGGAGACAGAACGCATCTCCTTCCTGAGCGGTATGACGACTGCGTGGTCCCATGGTGTTTATACTTGCGTACTATTGTTTGTACAGATGAACGTGGAACCTTCAGGCGTTTGGAAATTTCTCCAAAGGATGAACCAGACTTGTGGTGGTCTACAATTTTTTTTCTGAGGTCTTGGCAGATTGTTTGACGTCATGGGAAAATCAAAAGAAAAGAGGCACAGAGTTTGAAGGCAGGCCTTGAAATACATCCACAGGTACACCTCCAACTGACGCAAATGATCAGAAGCTTCTAAAGCCATGACATCATTGTCTGAAAATTTCCAGGCTGTTTAAAGGCACAGTCAACTTAGTGTATGTAAACTTCTGACCCACTGGAATTGTGATACAGTGAGTTATAAGTGAAATAATCTGTCTGTAAACAATTTTAGGAAAAATTACTTGTGTCATGCACAAAGTAGATGTCCTAACCGACTTGCCAAAACTATAGTTTGTTAACAATACATTTGTGGAGTGGTTGAAAAGCTAGTTTTAATGATTCCAACCTAAGTGTATGTTAACTTCTGACTTCAACTATACAATACAATAGAATATAATAAAATAGAATACAATAGAATACAGTAGTGTATCAGGAACACAGTGCATGCAGTATTCTGTAATATCATGATTATTAGCCAACACACACCTGTGATATGTTGTAAACAAAGCATTCTCTTGTAACACTAATAGAATACAAAAACAATGAATACAATACAATAGAATATAATACAATACAATACAATACAATACAATAAAATACAATAGAATATACTACAATACAATACAATACAATACAATAAAATACAATACAATAGAATATACTACAATACAATATAATACAATACAATACAATATAATATAATACAATACAATACAATACAATAAAGTAGAATACAATAGAATACAATAGAATATACTACAATACAATACAATACAATACAATACAGTACAATACAATACAATACAATACAATACAATACAATAGAATATACTACAATACAATACAATACAATACAATACAATACAATAGAATATACTACAATACAATACAATACAATACAATAGAATATACTACAATACAATACAATACAATACAATAGAATATACTACAATACAATAGAATATACTACAATACAATACAATACAATACAATACAATACAATACAATACAATAGAATATACTACAATACAATACAATACAATACAATAGAATATACTACAATACAATACAATACAATACAATAGAATATACTACAATACAATACAATACAATACAATACAATAAAATACAATACAATAGAATATACTACAATACAATACAATACAATACAATACAATACAATAGAATATACTACAATACAATACAATACAATACAATAAAATACAATACAATAGAATATACTACAATACAATGCAATACAATACAATACAATACAATAGAATATACTACAATACAATACAATAAAATACAATACAATAGAATATACTACAATACAATACAATAAAATACAATAGAATATACTACAATACAATACAATAGAATTGAATACAATACAACAGAATATAATAAAGTAGAATACAATAGAATAAAATAGAATACAATATAATAGAATATAATACAATACAATTTTATACAATACAATATAATACACTACAATATTTTACATTAGAAAAAAAAAAAAATAGAATCCAATACTATACAGTACAATATAATAAAAATAAAGTAGAATACAATAGAATAAAATAGAATCCAATACTATACAGTACAATATAATAAAAATAAAGTAGAATACAATAGAATAAAATAGAATCCAATACTATACAGCACAATATAATAAAAATAAAGTAGAATACAATAGAATAAAATAGAATCCAATACTATACAGCACAATATAATAAAAATAATGATAATATAATACAAAACAATAGAATACAAAACAATAGAATACAATATAATACTATAGAAAATAATACAACACAATAGAATACAATATAATACTATAGAAAATAATACAAAACAATAGAATACATTACTATAGAATACAATATAATACTATAGAAAATAATACAACACAATAGAATACAATATAATACTATAGAAAATAATACAACACAATAGAATACAATATAATACTATAGAAAATAATACAAAACAATACAATAAAATACAATATAATACAATACAATACAATATAATACAATACAATACAATACAATAAAATACAATACAATACAATAAAATACAATACAATACAATACAATACAATACAATACAATACAATACAATACAATATACTACAATACAATACAATACAATACAATACAATACAATACAATAGAATATACTACAATACAATACAATAGAATTGAATACAATACAACAGAATATAATAAAGTAGAATACAATAGAATAAAATAGAATACAATAAAATACAATATAATACAATACAATACAATACAATACAATACAATACAATACAATACAATACAATATACTACAATACAATACAATACAATACAATACAATACAATAGAATATACTACAATACAATACAATACAATAGAATATACTACAATACAATACAATACAATACAATAGAATATACTACAATACAATACAATACAATACAATAAAATACAATACAATAGAATATACTACAATACAATACAATAGAATTGAATACAATACAACAGAATATAATAAAGTAGAATACAATAGAATAAAATAGAATACAATATAATAGAATATAATACAATACAATTTTATACAATACAATATGATACACTACAATATTTTACATTAGAAAAAAAAAAAAATAGAATCCAATACTATACAGTACAATATAATAAAAATAAAGTAGAATACAATAGAATAAAATAGAATCCAATACTATACAGTACAATATAATAAAAATAAAGTAGAATACAATAGAATAAAATAGATTCCAATACTATACAGTACAATATAATACAAATAAAGTAGAATACAATAGAATAAAATAGAATCCAATACTATACAGTACAATATAATAAAAATAAAGTAGAATACAATAGAATAAAATAGAATCCAATACTATACAGCACAATATAATAAAAATAATAATAATATAATACAAAACAATAGAATACAAAACAATATAATACAATATAATACTATAGAAAATAATACAACACAATAGAATACAATATAATACTATAGAAAATAATACAAAACAATAGAATACATTACTATAGAATACAATATAATACTATAGAAAATAATACAACACAATAGAATACAATATAATACTATAGAAAATAATACAAAACAATACAATAAAATACAATATAATACAATACAATACAATATAATAAAATACAATATAGTACAATACAATACAATACAATACAATAAAATACAATACAATACAATAAAATACAATACAATACAATACAATACAATACAATACAATACAATACAATACAATACAATAAAATGCAATGCAATGCAATGCAATGCAATACAATACAATACAATACAATACAATATAATCAAATGAAATAGAATACAATACAATACAATACAATACAATACAATACAATACAATAGAATACAATACAATACAAGATAAGATAATATAATATAATATAATACAATACAATAAAGTAGAATATAATACAATACAATACAATATAATACAATATAATACAATACAATCTAATCAAATGAAATAGAATAGAATACAATACAACACAATACAATAAAATACAATATAATACAATACAATACAATACAATACAATACAATACAATACAATACAACACAATATAATACAATACAACACAATACAATAAAATACAATATAATACAATACAATACAATATAATACAATACAATATAATCAAATGAAATAGAATACGATAAAATACAACACAATACAATACAATAAAATACAATACAATACAATAAAATACAACACAATACAATAAAATACAATATAATACAATACAATACAATATAATACAATACAATACAATACAATACAATACAATACAATACAATAAAATACAATACAATACAATACAATACAATACAATACAATACAATACAATACAATACAATATAATATAATATAATATAATATAATACAATACAATAAAGTAGAATATAATACAATACAATACAATACAATACAATACAATAAAATACAACACAATACAATAAAATACAACACAATATAATACAATACAATACAATAAAATACAACACAATACAATAAAATACAATATAATACAATACAATACAATATAATACAATACAATACAATACAATACAATACAATAAAATACAATACAATACAATACAATACAATACAATACAATACAATACAATACAATACAATACAATATAATATAATATAATATAATATAATATAATATAATACAATACAATAAAGTAGAATATAATACAATACAATACAATATAATACAATACAATACAATATAATACAATAAAGTAGAATATAATACAATACAATACAATATAATACAATACAATACAATATAATACAACACAACACAATACAATACAATAGAATCCAATACAATGCAATAGAATATAATACAATAGAATAGAATACAATAGAATAGAATATAAACTATTCTGTAATACATGTGATAACCCAGTGCGGTGTATGAGTGTTCTATAGTGTTCAACTCTGTATTGGATGACTTGAGGCGTATGTGAGGCTTTTTCTTCCCTCTCAGTTTTGCCGAGCGGAACATTTACTGTGAAGACAGACCGATAAACAGAGAGGCCTCCTCCTCCTCAAGTAAATAAAGGGTATGTCAATAACTCCCCCCTTTTCTCTCTCTCACGCCGTGGTTTACTGCTGATGCGGGGGTGCACTCAGCCCTTGATGGGGAGGCTAGCTAGTAGCTAAGCTAACGGTAGCATGGGGGACAGTAAAGTGAGGAGGCCCTTGCTTTTACGATGATGTGAATGATGTAGCCGGGAGAGTAAAAAGGAGAGAGAACAGCTTGTGTGTCTGTGTACAGCGCTACAGTACATTCAGGGCGGGTGCATAGACATTGGAACAACGAGTAAAATCACTCTGGTCTAATTAAATGACATTGTGAGATTGACTCTGATTAGCAGCTGTGGAAGATGTAGTTTCCTCTTCATGTTTCACTGAGAGAAGGATCAGACAGAGTGAGAAACATGAAGAGGATACATGCCAACTGAATTTGCTGCAGTACCTCAGACACACCAGGAGATGGCAGTCAAAGACAGCTGTACTGGACCAGTCCGCTTCAAATCCGAGTTGAGGGAGAACGAGGGTTTGCATTTTACCCAACTACAGAGAGATATGGGCAGATTAGTTCCCGTTTGGCTGACAATCACCCTTATCGCGCAGAGAAAACAACAACAATACTAATAGTTTAATGATAGCGGTGGAAATTATTTAGGAAAGAATGTGCTACGCTTCAGAACTAAAGTGATAACACAACTCTGTGTGATGGATGGATAGGGCAATGTATTGCTCTGCAAGGAGATTGGGGGGGGGGGGATCAAGGACGTTATTTAAAAACACATTAATCAACTGACTTTCTCCTCTAGTTAGTTTGTGTCACGTTCTGACCTCTATTTCTGTTGTTTTGTATTTATTTAGTATGGTCAGGGCGTGAGTTGGGTGGGCAGTCTGTTTGTTTTTCTATGTTTTGGGGCATTTCTATGTTTTCGGCCTAGTATGGTTCTCAATCAGAGGCAGGTGTCATTAGTTGTCTCTGATTGAGAATCATACTTAGGTAGCCTGGGTTTCACTGTGTGTTTGTGGGTGATTGTTCCTGTCACTGTGTTTGTCGTCACAGGATAGGACTGTTTTGCGTTCTCACATTTCTTGTTTTCGTTAGTTTGTTCATGTGTAGTGATTTATTAAAATATGAACAACCACCACGCTGCGCTTTGGTCCGCTTCTCTTCCTCCTACAGACGAACGCCCTTACAGAATCACCCACCCCAAGGACCAAGCGGCGTGGTAAACAGAGGCAGCAGCAACAGCAGCAGCAGGAGAAGCGACTGGTGCAGCAGGAGCAACAGCAGCAGCAGCAAAAGCAGCAGCAGGAGGAGCAACAGCAGCAGCAGGAGGAGCAACAGCAGCAGCAGCAAAATCAGCAGTGGGAGAGGCTGCACTACTTGGAGAGATGGACTTGGGAGGAGATTCTAGACGGGAAAGGACCCTGGGCAGAGCCAGGAGAATATTGCCGCCCCAAGGCCGAGCTGGAGGCAGCAAAAGCAGAGAGGCGGCATTATGAGGAACTAGCACGGCAGAGCGGATGGAAGCCCGAGAGTCACCCCCAAAAATTTCTTGGGGGGGGGCACAGGGGGAGTGTGGCAGAGTCAGGAGTCAGACCTGAGCCAACTCCCCCCGTTTATCGTGAGGAGCCAAGGAGGAGCTCAGAACCAGAGCTGGTGTTGGAGGTGAGCGAAGCAGAGACTGTGAAGGAGTTAATGGGGAAATTGGAGGAGAGTGATATGAGGGACTTGCTGGTTTGGTGCATGAGGCACGACATTCGCCCGACGGAGCGTGTCAGGGATTTAATGGCACCGGGGTCAGCTCTCCATACTCATCCTGAGGTGCGTGCGAGGGGTCTGGTGAAGACTGTGCCAGCCTCACGCACCAGGCCTCCTGTGCATCTCCCTAGCCTTGCACGTCCTGTGCCATCTCAGCACTACAGTGCTCCTAGCAGTGCTAACTGTGGCGGGCGTGGTGCTGGTCAGGCACCGTGTTATGCAGTTGTGCGCACGGTGTCCCCATTACGCGTGCTTAGCCCGGTGCGCTACATCCCAGCTCCCCACATCTGCCGGGCTAGGGTGAAGATCCAGCCAGGGCGGTTGGTGCCAGCCCTGCTCTCAAGATCTCCAGTACGCCTTCACGGCCCGGTCTATCCGTCACCACCTCCACGCACCAGCCCTCCGGTGGCAGCCCCCCGTACCAGGCTGTCTCTCCGGCCCATCCTTACAGGGGCTTCCTCCTCTCCAGCGCTGCCGGAGCCTCCCACCTGTCCGGCGCCTCTGCCGGAGCCTCTCGCCTGTCCGGCGCCGCTGCCGGAGCCTCCCGCCTGTCCGGCGCCTCTGCCGGAGCCTCCCGCCTGTCCGGCGCCGCTGCCGGAGCCTCCCGCCTGTCCGGCGCCTCTGCCGGAGCCTCCCGCCTGTCCGGCGCCGCTGCCGGAGCCTCCCGCCTGTCCGGCGCCTCTGCCGGAGCCTCCCGCCTGTCCGGCGCCTCTGCCGGAGCCTCCCGCCTGTCCGGCGCCGCTGCCGGAGCCTCCCGCCTGTCCGGCGCCTCTGCCGGAGCCTCCCGCCTGTCCGGCGCCTCTGCCGGAGCCTCCCGCCTGTCCGGCGCCGCTGCCGGAGCCTCCCGCCTGTCCGGCGCCGCTGCCGGAGCCTCCCGCCTGTCCGGCGCCGCTGCCGGAGCCTCCCGCCTGTCCGGCGCCGCTGCCGGAGTCTCCCGCCTCTCCGGCGCTACCAGGGCCTTCCTCTTCTCCAGCGTTGCCGGAGCTTCCCGTCTGCCCAGCGCCAGCTGAGCTTCCCGTCTGCCCAGCGGCGCCAGCGCCGTCCGTCTGCCCAGCGGCGCCAACGCCGCCCGTCTGCCAGGAGCCGCCAGTGCCGCCCATCTGCCAGGAGCCGCCAGTGCCGCCCGTCTGCCAGGAGCCGCCAGTGCCGCCCGTCTGCCAGGAGCCGCCAGTGCCGCCCGTCTGCCAGGGGCCGCCAGTGCCGCCCGTCAGCCAGGGGCCGCCAGTGCCGCCCGTCAGCCAGGGGCCGCCAGTGCCGCCCGTCAGCCAGGGGCCGCCAGTGCCGCCAGTCAGCCAGGGGCCGCCAGTGCCGCCAGTCAGCCAGGGGCCGCCAGTGCCGCCAGTCAGCCAGGGGCCGCCAGTGCCGCCAGTCAGCCAGGGGCCGCCAGTGCCGCCAGTAAGCCAGGGGCCGCCAGTAAGCCAGGGGCCGCCAGTGCCGCCAGTCAGCCAGGGGCCGCCAGTAAGCCAGGGGCCGCCAGTGCCGTCAGTCAGCCAGGGGCCGCCCGAGCAGCTGCCCCTCTGTACAGAGCAGCTGTCGCCCCTCTGTCCCAAGCTGCTGCCGCCCCTCTGTCCCGAGCAGCTGTCCCTCTGTCCCGAGCAGCTGTCCCTCTGTCCCGAGCAGCTGTCCCTCTGTCCCGAGCAGCTGCCGCCCCTCTGTCCCGAGCTGCTATCGCCCCTCTGTCCCGAGCTGCTATCGCCCCTCTGTCCCGAGCTGCTATCGCCCCTCTGTCCCGAGCTGCTATCGCCCCTCTGTCCCGAGCTGCTATCGCCCCTCTGTCCCGAGCAGCTGCCCCTCTGTCCCGAGCAGCTGCCCCTCTGTCCCGAGCAGCTGCTTCACCTCTGTCCCGAGCTGCCCCTCTGTCCCGAGCAGCCCCTCTGTCCAGTGGGGTCATTGAGAGGGGTGGTCATGGTGAGTAAGCCAGGGAGGCGGACAATAAGGCGGACTAAGACAATGGTGAAGTGGGGTCCGCGTCCCGCGCCAGAGCCGCCACCGCGGACAGACGCCCACCCAGACCCTCCCCTATAGGTCAAGGTTTTGCGGCCGGAGTCCGCACCTTTGGGGGGGGGTACTGTCACGTTCTGACCTCTATTTCTGTTGTTTTGTATTTATTTAGTATGGTCAGGGCGTGAGTTGGGTGGGCAGTCTGTTTGTTTTTCTATGTTTTGGGGCATTTCTATGTTTTCGGCCTAGTATGGTTCTCAATCAGAGGCAGGTGTCATTAGTTGTCTCTGATTGAGAATCATACTTAGGTAGCCTGGGTTTCACTGTGTGTTTGTGGGTGATTGTTCCTGTCACTGTGTTTGTCGTCACAGGATAGGACTGTTTTGCGTTCTCACATTTCTTGTTTTCGTTAGTTTGTTCATGTGTAGTGATTTATTAAAATATGAACAACCACCACGCTGCGCTTTGGTCCGCTTCTCTTCCTCCTACAGACGAACGCCCTTACAGTTTGACTTACACTGACTTCCAAAAGGATCAAATAAAAGTGTTTTACCTCGTTTTACTTCAGCCAGTGAAGTATGTTGGCTTGTAGGTGAGGTTGGCACAACGGAAGGAGGGGTCACCATGCTAAAGATACTAGATTACTACTTGTTGTACCCCCCCAGCAATGTTCCCTCTAAACTCTGTGGGCGTGCAGTTGCCCCCGAGACTGCCAAGCAGAAATATCATCCCACAGAGAGATGCACACGATTGAATTTCACTCAACTTTCTAAAGCAGTGGTCACCAATCAGTCATTGCGATCTCCAAGGCATTCCTAGTAGATCACCAAACATTTCTGTAAAAAAGCCTTATATTCCTATGTTTTTTGTCTTTGTCTCGGGCTGTTGGAGGGAGGTGCACACCATGCTGCTGCCCTGCACGCCCGGTAGGTGAATTGTTGCCATTTTGAACCATTTCATGTCTGAAGGTACAAAATCTGCCTTCTCAGCATGTCGGGAGAGCAAATGAACTGTAGGTTTACCGCTGGCTAATAGCATGGCTCAGATTACCGCGTCTGCAGTAATGTAGCAGGCAGAAAACAAAGCTACAGCAAAACTGAGATTTCAAAATGTTTAAAACCATGACTAGAGAGAGAGACTAGTCAACGGAATACAGCGAAGAGATGAGTTCATGTTTAAAACCATGACTAGAGAGAGAGACTAGTCAACGGAATACAGCGAAGAGATGAGTTCATGTTTAAAACCATGACTAGAGAGAGAGACTAGTCAACGGAATACAGCGAAGAGATGAGTTCATGTTTAAAACCATGACTAGAGAGAGAGACTAGTCAACGGAATACAGCGAAGAGATGAGTTCATGTTTAAAACCACGACTAGAGAGAGAGACTAGTCAACGGAATACAGCGAAGAGATGAGTTCATGTTTAAAACCACGACTAGAGAGAGAGACTAGTCAACGGAATACAGCGAAGAGATGAGTTCATGTTTAAAACCATGACTAGAGAGAGAGACTAGTCAACGGAATACAGCGAAGAGATGAGTTCATGTTTAAAACCATGACTAGAGAGAGAGACTAGTCAACGGAATACAGCGAAGAGATGAGTTCATGTTTACGTTCTTACTCAGAGCCGTCAACACTTTGTCTTCTACACTTTTATCAGCCATAAAATGTGTGTTCTTCTATTTCCACTCAGCGCTACAACAAGCACTGCAGCAGTAATGAACGACTGGGAACCTTAGTTTATACAGGCCTGAGTTGTTATTATTAGCAGCTTGGGTCTTTTTAATGTCGAGGAATATTTCACTTTCTCTGTTCATAGGAGGAACAACATGAATTTGTGCATGAGGCAGAAATAATGTGGTGCGAGTGGAGTTTCACCATCCCTTTTCGGTCAGTGTCAGCGGAGGAAAGGGAGAGATGATGAGAGGAGGACCCTCAGTCTGCTGCTTTCTCTGTCCGCTGAGACTGACCATGATAGATGCAGGCACCACCAGCCCAGTAAAATAAAAACCTAATGACTTAAAAGTATGCTCACTCAGCTGTGCCTGACAAGTAATATAAAAACAAATCTATTACCGGTGTGATTATATCGCCTACCTCAAATTTCAGAAATATATATTGTTTTAAATGTCCCAAACAACAATGCATTGGCAGAGCAATTCAAGCAAAGCCAATATGCAGTAAAAATGTATTGGGCCTATAGCCCCCCCCCACCCCCCAGATGCCACGTAACCAAACTAGTTAACATGTATTAAAACCACCAGGTACCAGGTGGGCACAGACGTCAGTTCAATGTCTAGTTTCGATTTACATTTGGTTGAGTTGTTAACTAACATGGATTCAACGTGAAATCAACCAAAACATTTCACCATGTCTATGGATTTAGGTTAAAGTAGGGTAAAAAAATTTATAAAGATGAAATGCCCTTTATGTTCATGACTTTCTTGCAAACCCAATCCAATTTATACGTTGATTCAGCGTTCTCACATTGTTTTTGGGTGGTTGAAATGACGTGGAAACAACACTGATGCAACCAGTTTTTGCCCAGTGGGTACCCCCCCCCCCCCCCCCCCCCCCCCTTTTTTCTGACAACCATTTAATGATCATTTTCTCCAGTGTATTATGTAAAGGGTTAGCTCATCCCTCTCCCAGTCTTCTGAACCCATGACAATGTCTACACAACACATATTAACTTTAACCCTCAATGAAATGTCCTTTGACTTTGTAAAAAATAAGTTGTCAGCAAATATATCTGTCTCGCAGGCAGGTTTATCAGTTTTGAGGACCGACATCTACGTTTTTTTGTCCCTGGAGCAAAAGCGGGACGCGAGAATGACGGTCTAGACTCTGCAGCTGTTCTCAGGGTGAAGCCTTCTAAAAAACCTTCACTAAAACATGTCTGCCTTTTTTCCTCTGGAGAAAACAAGCCATTGATGTCAATCCAAGTGTAAAGGCTGCATATCAGATTATACTTAACTCATAGCTAGTGGGCCTGTGGTGTATCGTTTGTATGCCAGTTATCAGATCCCAGATTGAGGTCTTTTCATGCGTATAAACCTTCTGAATCCGTTGTAAAGGTATAATATTAACCTCCAATCAAGACTTACATTGCATATCTTGCTCAAAGAATGTTGCCTGCATTGCATTCTCTATGCAGATGAAACATTTTGAATAGGACACTTTAGACGTGATAAGTGATGCTGAAAAGACTGAGATAAGACAGAGAGATAAAAATAGATGAACTCTACATTGTGTGGGTTGTGTGAATGTACATTCTCCACGTAGTGTCTTGACAGGTCGGCTTAATCAACGTTGATGAAGATATGCGATGCACACCCATACGATTAGCTATGAGGCTGGTATAGGGTAGAAATGCATTCATTATTCAACTCCTATATGTCTCTATTTGTCACCATTGGTCTCATATTGGCTAAAGTGTGAGAAAAGTGTAGGGACTCTTCCCATTGCTAGTGTAGGGAGTCTTCCCATTGCTAGTGTATCGACTCTTCCCATAGCTAGTGTAGGGAGTATTCCCATTGCTAGTGTAGGGAGTATTCCCATTGCTAGCGTAGGGAGTATTCACATTTCTAGTGTAGGGAGTATTCCCATTGCTAGTGTAGGGGGTATTCCCATTGCTAGTGTAGGGGGTATTCCCATTGCTAGTGTAGGGGGTATTCCCATTGCTAGTGTAGGGGGTATTCCCATTGCTAGTGTAGGGGGTATTCCCATTGCTAGTGTAGGGAGTATTCCCATTGCTAGTGTAGGGAGTATTCCCATTTCTAGTGTAGGGAGTATTCCCATTTCTAGTGTAGGGAGTATTCCCATTGCTAGTGTAGGGAGTATTCCCATTGCTAGTGTAGGGAGTATTCCCACTGCTAGTGTAGGGGGTATTCCCATTGCTAGTGTAGGGAGTCTTCCCATTGCTAGTTAGGGGCTATTCCCATTGCTAGTGTAGGGAGTATTCCCATTGCTAGTGTAGGGAGTATTCCCATTGCTAGTGTAGGGAGTATTCCCATTGCTAGTGTAGGGAGTATTCACATTGCTAGTGTAGGGAGTATTCACATTGCTAGTGTAGGGAGTATTCCCATTGCTAGTGTAGGGAGTATTCCCATTGCTAGTTAGGGGCTATTCCCATTGCTAGTGTAGGGACTATTCCCATTGCTAGTGTAGGGAGTATTCCCATTGCTAGTGTAGGGAGTATTCCCATTGCTAGTGTAGGGAGTATTCACCTTGCTAGTGTAGGGAGTATTCCCATTGCTAGTGTAGGGAGTATTCCCATTGCTAGTGTAGGGAGTATTCACATTGCTAGGGTAGGGAGTCTTCCCATTGCTAGTGTAAGGAGTATTCACATTGCTAGTGTAGGGAGTATTCCCATTGCTAGTGTAGGGAGAATTCCCATTGCTAGTGTAGGGAGTATTCCCATTGCTAGTGTAGGGAGTATTCCCATTGCTAGTGTAGGGGGTATTCCCATTGCTAGAGTAGGGGGTATTCCCATTGCTAGTGTAGGGAGTATTCCCATTGCTAGTGTAGGGAGTATTCACATTGCTAGTGTAGGGAGTATTCACATTGCTAGTGTAGGGAGTATTCCCATTGCTAGTGTAGGGAGTCTTCCCATTGCTAGTTTAGGGGGTATTCCCATTGCTAGAGTAGGGGGTATTCCCATTGCTAGTGTAGGGAGTATTCCCATTGCTAGTGTAGGGAGTATTCACATTGCTAGTGTAGGGAGTATTCCCATTGCTAGTGTAGGGAGTCTTCCCATTGCTAGTGTAGGGGGTATTCCCATTGCTAGAGTAGGGGGTATTCCCATTGCTAGTGTAGGGAGTATTCCCATTGCTAGTGTAGGGAGTATTCACATTGCTAGTGTAGGGAGTATTCACATTGCTAGTGTAGGGAGTATTCACATTGCTAGTGTAGGGAGTATTCCCATTGCTAGTGTAGGGAGTATTCCCATTGCTAGTGTAGGGAGTATTCCCATTGCTAGTGTAGGGAGTATTCACATTGCTAGTGTAGGGAGTATTCCCATTGCTAGTGTAGGGAGTATTCCCATTGCTAGTGTAGGGAGTATTCTCATCACCTAGAAGTATATTACAGTAACTAAAAGTGTCAATAGCACCCCAACTTTCAGTCATTATTTTTCCACAGGCTTTCTTTGCATGACCAGCAACAATGGAAAAAAAAGCCAGAATCTCTCTCCATCTCTGTAGGAAATACCAGGCCTACTACTGTCTGTTCTGAGACCTGGCCTGTTCCTCTCTCTGTAGGAAATACCAGGCCTAATGTCTGTTCTGAGGCCTGGCCTGTTCATCTCTCTGTAGGAAATACCAGGCCTAATGTCTGTTCTGAGACCTGGCCTGTTCCTCTCTCTGTAGGAAATACCAGGCCTAATGTCTGTTCTGAGGCCTGGCCTGTTCATCTCTCTGTAGGAAATACCAGGTCTACTACTGTCTGTTCTGAGGCCTGGCCTGTTCCTCTCTCTGTAGGAAATACCAGGCCTACTGTCTGTTCTGAGACCTGGCCTGTTCCTCTCTCTGTAGGAAATACCAGGCCTACTGTCTGTTCTGAGGCCTGGCCTGTTCCTCTCTCTGTAGGAAATACCAGGCCTAATGTCTGTTCTGAGGCCTGTTCGCTCCTATTATATGTAATTGAAGCAGAATGTGTCATTAGCTAATCAAGGGGGCATTTTCTCCCCGTTCAAAACATCCCAGGGCCTAGCAGACTCTCTTCAAAGAGACCCATTTAACTTCAGTGGAAGGTAAACAGCAGCTCCCAAAAATGACGGTCTCCAAAGTTTAAAGCAACATCGTTTATCAATCTGCCAGGCCCTGCAGGTGTGACCTCGTTCCCACACTCTAATTGACAACCCTGGACCATGTGTGTGTGTGTGTGTGTGTGTGTGTGTGTGTGTGTGTGTGTGTGTGTGTGTGTGTGTGTGTGTGTGTGTGTGTGTGTGTGTGTGTGTGTGTGTGTGTGTGTGTGTGAAAGAGAGAGAGAGAGAGTGTGTGCCAATTGACCACCCCAACCCCTCATCCACTCTTTGTTGAGCGTATTTGTGTGTGTGTGTGTGTTTGCGTGAGAGTGAGAGTGTGTGTCAAAGTTCAAGGACGACACCCTGTTACAGGTGTGATGAACACCAAGGCCAAATATCCCTCTGGTACTGTTGACATTTTGATAAGAGGAACAGGAAGTGAGGAGGGGATTGCCATACAAAGACTGTCTGTGCTACAACACTTGTTCACTGTTACAATACTGGGTGTACTGCACTACACGACTCCACCCAGTCAATCCCACAACTACCGGATAACTGGGGATAAACTATGTCCCTTCTAATAATCCTATCTGTATGGCAATATGGTGAGACCATGTCAATACCCTGGTCTCAATATGGTGAGACCATGTCAATACCCTGGTCTCAATATGGTGAGACCATGTCAATATCCTGGTCTCAATATGATGAGACCATGTCAGTACCCCGGTCCCAATATGGTGAGACCATGTCAATACCCTGGTCTCAATATGGTGAGACCATGTCAGTACCCCGGTCTCAATATGATGAGACCATGTCAATACCCTGGTCTCAATATGATGAGACCATGTCAGTACCCCGGTCCCAATATGGTGAGACCATGTCAATACCCTGGTCTCAATATGGTGAGACCATGTCAATACCCTGGTCAATACCCTGGTCTCAATATGATGAGACCATGTCAGTACCCTGGTCTCAATATGATGAGACCATGTCAGTACCCTGGTCTCAATATGATGAGACAATGTCAATACCCTGGTCTCAATATGGTGAGACCATGTCAATACCCCGGTCTCAATATGATGAGACCATGTCAATATCCCGGTCTCAATATGATGAGACCATGTCAATACCCCGGTCTCAATATGATGAGACCATGTCAATACCCTGGTCTCAATATGATGAGACCATGTCAATACCCCGGTCTCAATATGATGAGACCATGTCAGTACCCTGGTCTCAATATGATGAGACCATGTCAATACCCTGGTCTCAATATGATGAGACCATGTCAATACCCTGGTCTCAATATGATGAGACCATGTCAATACCCTGGTCTCAATATGATGAGACCATGTCAATACCCTGGTCTCAATATGATGAGACCATGTCAATACCCTGGTCTCAATATGATGAGACCATGTCAATACCCTGGTCTCAATATGATGAGACCATGTCAATACCCTGGTCTCAATATGATGAGACCATGTCAATACCCCGGTCTCAATATGATGAGACCATGTCAGTACCCTGGTCTCAATATGATGAGACCATGTCAATACCCTGGTCTCAATATGATGAGACCATGTCAATACCCTGGTCTCAATATGATGAGACCATGTCAATACCCTGGTCTCAATATGATGAGACCATGTCAGTACCCTGGTCTCAATATAGTGAGACCATAACAATACACTGGTGTCAACACAGAGGGTAGTGCGTACGACTCAGTATGTCACCAGGGCCAAGCTTCCTGCCATCTAGGACCTCTATACCAGGCGGTGTCAGAGGAAGGCCCGAAAAATTGTCAAAGACTCCAGCCACCCTAGTCATATACTGTTTTCTCTGCTACCACATGGCAAGCGGTACTGGAGTGCCAAGTCTTGGACCAAAAGGCTTCTCAACAGCTTCTACCCCCAAGCCATAAGACTCTTGAACATGTAATCAAATGGCTACCCAGACTATTTGCACCCACAACCCCCCCCCCACGCTGTTGCTACTCTCTGTTATTATCTATGCATAGCCACTTTAATAACCCTACCTGCATGTACATATTACCTCAATTACCTCGACACCAGCGCCCCTGCACACTCTGTCAATTGACTCTGTCAATGTGGAGGCTATATACAGGGGGTACCGATACAGTGTCAATGTGGAGGCTATATACAGGGGGTACCGATACAGTGTCAATGTGGAGGCTATATACAGGGGGTACCGGTACAGAGTCAATGTGGAGGCTATATACAGGGAGTACCGGTACAGAGTCAATGTGGAGGCTATGTACAGGGGTACCGGTACAGAGTCAATGTGGAGGCTATATACAGGGGGTACTGGTACAGAGTCAATGTGGAGGCTATATACAGGGGGTACCGGTACCTGTTGTATTCGGCACATGTGACAAATAACATTTGATTTGATTTGATTTGAATACAGTCCGACCATGTCAATACCTTGGTCTCTGTTTACATACCTTGTGAATGGCTGTACACATTAACTACTCTGTTAAACACACTTTCCCAGCAAACACGATGTCAATCAATAGTGTGAGTGTGTGTGTGTGTGTGTGTGTGTGTGTGTGTGTGTGTGTGTGTGTGTGTGTGTGTGTGTGTGTGTGTGTGTGTGTGTGTGTGTGTGTGTGTGTGTGTGTGTGTGTGTGTGTGTGGTCCATATATACTGTATGAGACAGCAGCATTGTAATTTACCCTCAACCTGCTCTGCTGTTTCCATCCATCACCTTGGGTGGTGTTCACATGACCTCATTTGTCACACCCACACATGCATGCACGCGCACACACACACACACACACACACACACACACACACACGCACACGCACACGCACATGCGCGTCTTTACCCAAGGGTTGACGGGCTGCAAACCTCGGCAGATGAAACAGCAGAAATGTGATGCCTCCACAACATTAACTCCCCCTTACTCCCCCATTAACTCCCCCCTACACCCCATGAACTCCCCCCTACTCCCCCATGATCTCCTCTTACTCCCCCATTAACTCCCCCCTACTCCCCCATGATCTCCCCCTTACTCCCCCCTACTCCCCCATTAACTCCCCCTCTCCTTACCCCCCATTAACTCTCCCTCTCCTTAACTCCCCCTACTCCCCATTAACTCCCCCTCTCCTTACTCCCCCATTAACTCCCCATACTCCCCCATTAACTCCCCCTCCAATTCTCCCCCATTTCCTCCCCCTCTCCTTTCTCCCCCATTAACTCCCCCTCCCCTTTCTCCCCCATTAACCCCCCCCCCCCTTACTCCCCCATTAACTCCCCCTTACTCCCCCATTAACTCCCCCTTACTCCCCATTAACTCCCCCTACTCCCCCATTAACTCCCCCTCTCCTTACTCCCTCATTAACTCCCCCTACTCTTCATGAACAGCTCCTCTCATCACCACATACTGTACATAAACCTTCCAGGATGAGACAAAGGCACCATTTATCATAATGTTCACTTGATCTCCACATTAGACAGGTTCTTGTGAAAACACAGAACACAATTAGCTCCACTGAATCCTACTGAATTAGTCCTCTGGTTTCTCACTCAGTGGACAGGGTCACTAGGTAGAGGAGAGGCTGAATTAGTCCTCTGGTCTCTGGCTCAGTGGACAGGGTCACTAGATAGAGGAGAGGCTGAATTAGTCCTCTGGTCTCTCACTCAGTGGACAGGGTCACTAGGTAGAGGAGAGGCTGAATTAGTCCTCTGGTCTCTGGCTCAGTGGACAGGGTCACTAGGTAGAGGAGAGGCTGAATTAGTCCTCTGGTCTCTGGCTCAGTGGACAGGGTCACTAGGTAGAGTGGAGGCTGAATTAGTCCTCTGGTCTCTCGCTCAGTGGACAGGGTCACTAGGTAGAGTGGAGGCTGAATTAGTCCTCTGGTCTCTCGCTCAGTGGACAGGGTCACTAGGTAGAGGAGAGGCTGAATTAGTCCTCTGGTCTCTCACTCAGTGGACAGGGTCACTAGGTAGAGGAGAGGCTGAATTAGTCCTCTGGTCTCTGGCTCAGTGGACAGGGTCACTAGCTGGAGGAGAGAAGGGAGAGAGACATAACATGGGGTAGTATTAATGGAGCTTGCTAAGCCACAGACATAAACCATGTGAAAACACTAGCTAATTACTAAGAAAACAATGAGAGTAAAGAGCAGCGATGTGCCAACGCACACAGACCCCGGTCGGTGTGTTTAATTGAACCAGAAGTGTTGGTACCAGAAGTGTTTTGTTGGGGTGGTGGGGGACTTGATTTAGTCCTCTTCATTATGAAACAACGCTAGCGAACGAGCCACGTTTGGGACTGACTGTGTAAATAAGTAAAACAGGCAGAGGGTCATGTTCTCCTCATCATGTATAAACAATAAGTTGTTTTATGGAGAAATACATTATTTTCTGGTAACCAAGAGTCACAGGTCCAAACACCCATTTAGACTGTTAAAGTCCAGCTCTGGACACTGTCTGCATGTTATTATTATTGTTTACCTGTATTTAACTAGGCAAGTCAGTTAAGAACAAATTCTTATTTTCAATGACGGCCTAGGAACAGTGGGTTAACTGCCTTGTTCAGGGGCAGAACGACAGATTTGTACCTTGTCAGCTTGGGGATTTGAACTAGCAACCTTTAGGTTACTAGTCCAACACTCTAACCACTAGGCTACCCTACCGCCCCAAACAGCATCCTATGTCCTATGTCATGCACTACTACCCACAGAGCCCTGGCCAAAAGTAGTGCACTATGTAGGGAATAGGGTGCCATTTGGTAAGCAACCATTGCTAGCATGCAGACATGCTAATAGCTAGCTGTACTGTAGCAGAGGTCACACTGACCTCACCATAAAGGGATCATATCGTTAGCGTCAGGGGACACATCTTATAAAAGCTTGGCTCAACCACAATGCAATAGCTCCCAAATGAGCCTCCAACAACTTGGACAGCGCTTTTTGATTCAGTAGTTTTGATTCAGTGTTTTTTGATTCAGTGTTTTTTGATTCAGTGTTTTTTGATTCAGTGTTTTTTGATTCATTGTTTTTTGATTCAGTAGTTTTGATTCAGTGTTTTTTGATTCAGTGTTTTTTGATTCAGTAGTTTTGATTCAGTGTTTTTTGATTAAGTTTTTTTTGATTCAGTAGTTTTGATTCAGTGTTTTTTGATTCAGTGTTTTTTGATTCAGTAGTTTTGATTCAGTGTTTTTGATTCAGTGTTTTTTGATTCAGTAGTTTTGATTCAGTGGTTTTGATTCAGTGTTTTTTGATTCAGTGTTTTTTGATTCAGTAGTTTTGATTCAGTGTTTTTGATTCAGTGTTTTTTGATTCAGTAGTTTTGATTCAGTGTTTTTGATTCAGTGTTTTTTGATTCAGTAGTTTTGATTCAGTGTTTTTTGATTCAGTGTTTTTTGATTCAGTAGTTTTGATTCAGTGTTTTTGATTCAGTGTTTTTTGATTCAGTAGTTTTGATTCAGTGTTTTTTGATTCAGTAGTTTTGATTCAGTGTTTTTGATTCAGTCGTTTTGATTCAGTGTTTTTTGATTCAGTAGTTTTGATTCAGTGTTTTTTGATTCAGTGTTTTTTGATTCAGTAGTTTTGATTCAGTGTTTTTTGATTCAGTAGTTTTGATTCAGTGTTTTTGAATTGGGGATGGAAAGTTTATGTTTTGCTTCCTTCATGTATGATGAAGTTAACAATCTGAGGAGGAACTTTATACGTCCCCTGTGCTTTACACTCTTTACAGAATCAAAAAGCACTTAGTTGGAAACACACTGCAATCTCACTCAATGATTATCTGAAAGTGTAGGTATAACAGCATGTGGTGTATGAATTACACTAGGCTTTAACAGCATGTGGTGCTGTGTATGAATTACACTAGGCTTTAACAGCATGTGGTGCTGTGCATGAATTACACTAGGCTTTAACAGCATGTGGTGCTGTGTATGAATTACACTAGGCTTTAACAGCATGTGTTGCTGTGGATGAATTACACTAGGCTTTAATAACATGTTGTGTATGAATTACACAAGGCTTTAACAGCATGCGGTGCTGTGTATGAATTACACTAGGCTTTAACAGCATGTGGTGCTGTGTATGAATTACACTAGGCTTTAACAGCAAGTTGTGTATGAATTACACAAGGCTTTAACAGCATGTGGTACTGTGTATGAATTACACTAGGCTTTAACAGCATGTTGTGTATGAATTACACAAGGCTTTAACAGCAAGTTGTGTATGAATTACACTAGGCTTTAACAGCATGTGGTACTGTGTATGAATTACACTAGGCTTTAACAGCATGTTGTGTATGAATTACACAAGGCTTTAACAGCATGTGGTGCTGTGTATGAATTACACTAGGCTTTAACAGCATGTTGTGTATGAATTACACTAGGCTTTAACAGCATGTGGTGCTGTGTATGAATTACACCAGGCTTTAACAGCATGTGGTGCTGTGTATGAATTACACCAGGCTTTAACAGCATGTGGTGCTGTGTATGAATTACACTAGGCTTTAACAGCATGTGGTGCTGTGTATGAATTACACTAGGCTTTAACAGCATGCGGTGCTGTGTATGAATTACACCAGGCTTTAACAGCATGCGGTGCTGTGTATGAATTACACCAGGCTTTAACAGCATGCGGTGCTGTGTATGAATTACACTAGGCTTTAACAGCATGTGGTGCTGTGTATGAATTACACTAGGCTTTAACAGCATGCGGTGCTGTGTATGAATTACACTAGGCTTTAACAGCATGTGGTGCTGTGTATGAATTACACTAGGCTTTAACAGCATGCGGTGCTGTGTATGAATTACACTAGGCTTTAACAGCATGTGGTGCTGTGTATGAATTACACTAGGCTTTAACAGCATGCGGTGCTGTGTATGAATTACACTAGGCTTTAACAGCATGTGGTGCTGTGGATGAATTACACTAGGCTTTAACAGCATGTGGTGCTGTGGATGAATTACACTAGGCTTTAACAGCATGTGGTGCTGTGGATGAATTACACTAGGATTTAACAGCATGTGGTGCTGTGTATGAATTACACTAGGCTTTAACAGCATGTGGTGCTGTGTATGAATTACACTAGGCTTTAACAGCATGTGGTGCTGTGTATGAATTACACTAGGCTTTAACAGCATGTGGTGCTGTGTATGAATTACACTAGGCTTTAACAGCATGTGGTGCTGTGTATGAATTACACTAGGCTTTAACAGCATGTGGTGCTGTGTATGAATTACACTAGGCTTTAACAGCATGTGGTGCTGTGTATGAATTACACTAGGCTTTAACAGCATGTGGTGCTGTGTATGAATTACACTAGGCTTTAACAGCATGTGGTGCTGTGTATGAATTACACTAGGCTTTAACAGCATGTGGTGCTGTGTATGAATTACACTAGGCTTTAACAGCATGTGGTGCTGTGTATGAATTACACTAGGCTTTAACAGCATGTGGTGCTGTGTATGAATTACACCAGGCTTTAACAGCATGTGGTGCTGTGTATGAATTACACTAGGCTTTAACAGCATGTGGTGCTGTGTATGAATTACACTAGGCTTTAACAGCATGTGGTGCTGTGTATGAATTACACTAGGCTTTAACAGCATGTGGTGCTGTGTATGAATTACACTAGGCTTTAACAGCATGTGGTGCGGTGTATGAATTACACTAGGCTTTAACAGCATGTGGTGCTGTGTCGGTAGTGTATTATTTTAGAGTATCTTTTCTTTATCTTCTGTTTAAGAAAGGGAAGAACTGAGTCGTTTCAGTTTTTATGAACTTTATGTTTGTTTTGCTTTAATCATTGTTATCCTCTTGATATAGTACACACTGTAACAAGTAGTAAAGTGCTTTCAGCTTTTACTACAGAAACTTTACGAATCCTTTTATGGAGCAATTTCCCTTTAATTTGAAACATTTGGCCGTTATTAGCTCACTTGTTTACCTTTTAGTAAATAAAATAAACCACGTTGTTTTCTTTTTTTTTTTTTTTTTACAGTGCCTATAAAATTAGATCTGTCTTGTCAAAGTCACAGAGTAGCCCGGTTTCTGCTCTCAGAAAACAACAATATGGGTGTGTCCTTAATGGCACCCTTTTCCCTATATAGTGCACTACTGTTGACCAGAGCCTTACGGACACCGGTCAAAAGTAGTGTAGTAATTTAACCATGATGAATAGGGTACCACTTGAGACACATTCTATACTTGGTCTTTGTCATTTCCAAGGGCAGACAGATAGACCCCCTGGCCAGGGTGAGCTGAGCAGCATTCTGTGGTCTGTTAGGTGTAGTCCCTCCTGTTGTGCTGGTGCTGGACAGAGGCACAGCTGCTCTCCTTCAGAGCCCTGGGTATTTCACAGGATTCTGGGGCCATCTCTAATCCATTTGGGTGTCAGTTAGCCTAGTGGTTAAGAGAGCGTGCGGCCAGTAACTGAAAGGGCGCTGGTTTAAATCCCAAGCTGACTGTAGAGGTCATGGGGTCATGTCGACTCTGAAAGAAAGTCTCTCCAGGTACATTGAAGGGATACTGTGAGATGCTGCATGTTTTTTGACTTACGCAGAGTCAGAAGAGCTCGCGATACCGTTTTCGTCTCTCTGTGTGCAGTATGAAGCAGACCGGGGTAGAAAATAGGTGTGTTTTGTTGTTTATTTGAATATGCTAACTTTTCAAAAACTATAATATAGTTTACATAGAAAACATAGTTTATAGAGAGTTTATAATGAGACTATAGTTTATATATAGCCTATAGTTTATATAGAGTTTATATAGAGAATATAGTTTATAAAGAGTTTATAATGAGACTATAGTTTATATATAGCCTATAGTTTATATAGAGTTTATATAGAGACTATAGTTTATATAGAGTTTATAATGAGACTATAGTTTATATATAGCCTATAGTTTATATAGAGTTTATATAGAGAATATAGTTTATATAGAGTTTATAGTTTATAAAGAGTTTATATAGAGAATATAGTTTATAGAGAGTTTATAATGAGACTATAGTTTATATAGAGTTTATATAGAGAATATAGTTTATATAGAGTTTATAGTTTATAAAGAGTTTATATAGAGAATATAGTTTATAGAGAGTTTATAATGAGACTATAGTTTATATATAGCCTATAGTTTATATAGAGTTTATATAGAGAATATAGTTTATAAAGAGTTTATAATGAGACTATAGTTTATATATAGCCAATAGTTTATATAGAGTTTATATAGAGAATATAGTTTATAGAGAGTTTATAATGAGACTATAGTTTATATATAGCCTATAGTTTATATAGAGTTTATATAGAGAATATAGTTTATATAGAGTTTATAATGAGACTATAGTTTATATAGAGTTTATATAGAGAATATAGTTTATAAAGAGTTTATAATGAGACTATAGTTTATATATAGCCTATAGTTTATATAGAGTTTATATAGAGAATATAGTTTATATAGAGAATATAGTTTATATAGAGAATATAGTTTATAGAGAGTTTATAATGAGACTATAGTTT